>NC_085876.1:4894363-4904363 GCF_034702125.1 Engraulis encrasicolus
AACCCTTCCAACCCCGCAAATGTTTAAATATATTAAAAACGAAATCCCAAAATGAAAATGAGGAAAACGGAATAAATGAATGAAGGAATGAATTTACGTTCGGGAGAGACGACGGAGAAAAAGATCAAGAAACCGAAACAAGAGAAGTCCAAACAAAGGAAGAACATGGCAACAGGTGAGCAACCAGCTGAGACTGACGTGCAAACTTTGATGTTGGCAATAAAGTCCGAAATCACCGCATTCCGGCAAGATTTCAACAAAAATGCCGAAGAAACAAAACAAGAGATTGGAAAATTGACTCGAGAAATTAAAGGGATTCAGGAGGAAGTAAAGGATACAAAAAAAGAAGTTATTGAAGCGCAAGCCCGAATCAGTAATTTGGAAGACAAGGAGCCGACTCTAAAAGAAATTATATCTCACCTGTTGACCAACCAAAGTCGTATGGCTGCGAGAATCGAATATCTCGAAAATAAGTCGAGACAAAATAACATCAGAATCTACCAAGTTAAAGAAGGAGCAGAGGGAGCGGACATGGTGAAATTCATAGAAGAATTAATACGTGGAAAACTCGGCATTCCCGATTCAGAACTTTTCATAGTAGCCGCGCACAGGTCCGCTGTACAGACAACGGTGGTTGGAAACACACCGCGACAGGAAAAGCCAGAAAACACTAAACCACGCTCAATAATCGTCCGTTTCCTAACATGGCAGACAAAACAGAGGGTTCTGGACGCGGCTTGGGATAAGGAGAGGACCCCTATCAAGTTCGATGAGGAGAACATTTATTTTGACCACGATTACTCCAGCGAGATAATGAACAAGCGGAGACAATTCACTGAGATCAGAAAGCAGCTGAAGGAAAGTGGTATCAAATCGCATTTCAAGCACCCTGCGAAACTGAAGGTCAAAATAGGAGACGGAGAGCAGGTGTACAACACGGCGACAGAGGCATATGCGGCACTCCAGGCACAGGGGATCCTCGGAGAACAACAGACGCAAAGTCGGACGCACGCAGGACGGTCAGAGACGCGTCGGAAAGGAAAGGAAAAACTGGATGAAAAAACAGAAGCCCTATTACAGAAACTCAATGGAAAATATTGAGACCGAATGCTACTCGTCATAACTGTGTCAAGCTGACGGAGTATAGGCTACCTGCCCAAGATTGGATATTTTGGCCGGCGCTCTTTCTGAAGAAGCTGAATTGAAGATAGGCCTACCGAACCTGGTAGGGCCTAATTGAGATAGACTACACTTTTCGTTCACTCATGGACAGAATAAACTTCTCTTTTTTCTCCTCTTAAAGAAGCTCAATTGAGGATGATCACCACATCTGGTGATAAAGATAACCTACCCTTTTTTTCATGATCAGAGTAAACTTCTCTTTTTCTCCCTTTTAAAGAAGCTCGATTGAGGATGATCACCCCATTTTTTCATTCATGGACAGAGTAAAGTTCTTTTTTTCCCCTTTTTTTGTTTTGTTTTGCTTGAAGATGCTCAATTGACAATGATCACCCCTTTTTTCACTCATGGACAGAGGTAAGCTATTGCTTCCCCCTTTGAAGAGGATCAAGTGAGGATGATCACCCTCTTTTTTTCATCCATGGACCGAGCAAAGATCTTTTTTTTATAGGTGCATAGGATACATGGCATCCCAGGAACATTCTGGACATGAAAATCTGTAAGAAAAGCCAATGGACCTAATGGAAATAAGCTTCCTTTGCTCTCTCTCTCTCTCTCGCTCTCTCTCTCGCTCTCTCTCTCGCTCTCTCTCTCTCTCTGGGGGTGAGGGTGGGGGTGGGGGTGGGGGTGGGGGGTGGGGGAGGGGGATAAGAAACTGATTTAACAACAGACTCATCTTCGAGAGGGGAAAGATCTTCAGGTGCCCAGTGCCTCTCTCTCTCTGTCTCTCTCTCTCTGTCTCTCTCTCTCTCTCTCTCTCTCTCTCTCTCTCTCTCTCTCTCTCTCTCTCTCTCTCTCTCTCTCTCTCTCTTTCTCTCTCTCTCTCTCTCTCTCTCTCTCTCTCTCTCTCTCTCTCTCCCTCCTGTGCTCTGCTCTGGGGTGGAGGGTGGGGGGATACTGGCATTGATACTACGAAAAAAAAAAAAAAAACATTAGTTGGGTTTAAAAAAAAAAAAAGGGGGGGAGAGAGGAAATTTAAGGGAAAAAACAAACAAACAAAAAAAAAAACCCTTTGTTTTCTAAAAAAAAAATATATATATTGTTGGGTTACAAAGAATAATGATAATAATATAAAATTTTGCTATCTTGATATAGAGGGCGTAAACGCTCCCTTTTCCCTCTCTCTCTCACTCTCTCTCTGTGCTCTGGTGGGGACTGGGGGGGAGGGGGTTGTAGAGGGGGGACAACTACTGACTAATTATGGTAAAGAAGGCTATCATAACTTTTTTTGTGTTACTGGCATAGGGAAAAGAGAAAGAAAAAAAAAACCTTTGTTTTCTATTTTTAAAAAAAACCCTTAGTTTGGTTACAAATAATAATAATAATAATACAAAATTGAAATTAATAATATTTGTGTGTGTGCTGACTTGATAGAGAGTGAGTAAATGCTCCCTTTGTATTATTTGGATGGAGGGCGACCTCTCTCTCTCTCTCCCTGCTCTGGTTAGGGGGGTGTAGAGGGTAACTTTATTTTGTAACATTATTTTGGGGATACTGGCATTGGTAAAAGGGAAGGAAGAGAGGAAAAAAGAAAAGAAAAAAAAATGCTTTAGTTTGATTAAATAATAACTTACAGGGGGAAAGTTTTGTTTTTTGTTTTCGGTTTTCTAAAGAAGCTTTAGTTTGAGTACCAAAGGAAAGAAAGGTTATTCGCTAGTTATTTGCTCCCTAGACATTATGTGGACGCAGGCACGTGCACTCCAATACGGCAGGGGAGGCATGGCCTCACCAGCTCCAGATGAGAATGATGAGATGCAGTTAATGTGAATAATAGTAACAATAACAGCTATTGTTTTCGAGCATCTGCACCATAACTACCATTTGAGCAGTATTTAAACAGTTTCACTCATTTTCAATCATTTCCGTGGCCAAAATCGTAATATTTGCCCATTTCATGTCAAATTGCTCCGAATACGCTGAATTTGGGGCAACTCTGAACTGGCCTCACCCCGGATTGCGCAATCCCTCGTTAACAAAGTTGCGCGCATGCGCCATGTTGCTCGTTCTGTGAATGCAACCTGGTAATATTGTATTAAACGTTTTTATACACTTAATAGAAGTATGTATGGTGTGCCCTCATTTCCTGATATTTTTAAAATATTTTCTACGTGTGATTATCATTTCTTTACTCTGGACGCTTTGGCATAACGCCCACTGAAATATACAATGGTGAGGCGAGCAGTAGCCTGGCCGCAGACTCCTTCTGGTGTTGAGTCTTGCTGGACAGTTACGTCATAGCGAATCTGAAGTTCACAATACAGTCAGTCGGTGTTGTTGGCTAGCTTATTCACGTTGACTGCTACAAGTGGATTTCATAACGAAACTAAGAGCATTCTCAAAGTTGGATTTCCAAGGGGAAAATATGTGATAAAGAATGGAGGACCGACAGAGCTGAAGGGTTTTCTACTCAGGTGACCGGTCAGAATAACTACCCGATCATTTCAAAGTGAGTGGTACAACACTGCAGAAAATATTGTTGTTTCCCCTGTGTCTTGTTTGCAACCGGCGAGAATGTGTGGAGGACCATTCGCATGGGATTTTACGACTTAACAATTTACTAAGGACTAAGGAGCCTCACGAAACACAAATCCTCGCGGCTACTCATATTCAATGCCAAATTGCTTTGGACGTTTGGGGCGACGTTTGGGGCTTTGGATGAACAGCACCGGCTAAAGTAACGTTAGCATGCACAACGCAAAAGTGAAGGAAAAGAGCGGCGCATGGACCTGATGCACGAGTTCAGGTAGGACCAATTTCCTATGTGTGTGAAGCCTGTGTTTGTGAGACCCGTGGGGAGGGAGAGAATCCGCCGTGATTCTTGTCCAGTGTGGTAGCTTTTGTGATGATGGGCACCGGATTCTCATGTGCCCGGTAACTGTTTGTAAAGTTGAGTACAGGGTACCGTTGAGGTAAATCAAATATACCCGTGTAACTACAAGACTCTGATTTAATTCCAAGGTGTAGGCATAACAGAAATGACAGTCCCAAAATATTTGGTGACCATATCGAAGCGTGTGTAATATCTGTTTACGTTGACATTCGCTTCCTGCCACACCTTTGTCCCACATCGCTTGCTGTAGCCTCGTACAAGTAGATGTAGGCCTACATTTGCACGAGAATCCAGTTCGTATCACGAAAGCTATCACACCGGTTTGTTCGCCGTGGTGCTCAGTGGTCTATATGACACCATGTTTGAATCTGTGTGTCTTGAGCATCCGCCGTGATGCTCAGTCTACATTGCTGCTGCTGTGTGGTTTATGTGAGATCACTGTTTGAATCCTGTGTGTGTGTGTGTGTGTGTGTGAGAGAGCAGTGGGCTGTGAAGGAGCTTACACTCTCCACTACTCTCCCCTCACCTACCCTCCTCTTCTCCCCTCCTTTTCTCCTCTCCTCTCCTCTCCTCTCCTCTCCTCTCCTTTCCTCTCCTCTCCTTTCCTCTCCCCCTCTCCTCTCTTCTCTCCTTTCCTCTCCCCCTCTCCTCTCTTTTCCCATCTCCTCTCCTCTTCTCTCTTCTCTCTCCTCTCCTCTCCTCTCCTCTCCTTGAGCTCCTCTCCTCCTCCTCTCCACTCCTCTCCTTCATATCTTCTCCTCTCTCTTCTCCTCCCCTCTCCTCCTCTCTCATCTCTCCTCTCCTCTTCTCTCCTCCTCTCCTCTCCCCTCCCCTTCTCTCCTCTCCTCTTCTCTCCTCTCCTCTCCACTACTCTCCTCTCCTCTGCTCTGCTGTCCACATTGGTGCTGTGTGGTATATGTGAGACCACTGTTTGAATCCTGTGTGTGTGTGTGTGTGTGTGTGTGTGTGTGTGTGTGTGTGTGTGTGTGTGTGTGTGTGTGTGTGTGTGTGGTGTGTGGTGTGTGTGTGTGTGTGTGTGTGTGTGTGTGTGTGTGAGAGAGAGAGAGAGAGATCTAATAGCATTTCTCTGCGGAAATGCAGTAAGCTTATGTCAAAATATGTAGGCCTACCTTATGTTAAGAAAGCTGCTATGACATATGGAACTTGTCGGTAGGCCTATTTGGCAATTATTTATTTGAAAATCTGATATTGAAAAAGTTGCCTCACCAGCCATAAATCCCAGTGCACGTCACTGTGTGGACGTAGGGTGATCTCTGTCTCCTCTCTCTCATTCCCTCTCTGCTTTGGTGGGGGGTGGGGTGGGGGGTGGGTGCTGAAATGTACTGATTCCTTAACTTCGATATTTAGGGTCTTTCTTTTTCTTTTCTTTTCTTTTTTTATCCTTATTTATCTATTTATTTAATTATTTATTTATCTCTGTCTTCTCTTTTTCTGACGGCTGAAGTTAATATTTAGAAAATACAGGCATAGGCCTACTGCATAGACACTTTTACCTTACTTTACATCTCAGCAAGGAGACCTACTTTAGTTAATACCTTTTCAGCCTCTGTGTTGGTTACAAAGTAAGAAGGAGCTGTCCTTCGACTGTTTTGGATCTTCTGATTATTATTATTATTATTATTATTATTATTATTATTATTATTATTATTATTATTATTATTATTTACATTTTAATCTTCTTCATTATTATTATTATTTTTTTTATTATTATTATTTTATTTTTATCTTTTTCATCATTATCATTATTATTATTATTTTTTATTATTATTGTTATTTATTATTATGATTTATTATAATTTTTTTATTTATTTATTATTATTTTTTTATTATTATTATTATTTTTTTTTTTTTGTCCAATATAAACATAAATGTAGTATATGGGAAAGTAGGTTAAACGTATGGAACCTGGCGGGGTTGGGGGCAGGGGGGGGGCTAAACAAGCTGACATAATTGGGAATGAGTTTGCTGATAACATTGGCAAACACCCAGATCCTAAGGATACCAGTAACATCACTCACCACAAGATACCATCCTACATGGAGGGGGTACATATGGAACCAGATCACTGTATGTGAGTCCACGTCTACTTGTTTTGTCTTTGTCTATTGCATGTGCTTAATTCTTTCTGTCTGTATTTTGTCTTTCTTTCTCTTTCATTTTACTGGCCTATTAACACCAACACATATACATGCTGAAACTATTCAATCTTACACACACATAGGTATGTATGACATTTTAATATTTGCAAAGAGTACTTACATTTATTCAATTAGACAATGACTGATCTAAAAATAATATCACTGAATGTAAATGGAATGCATAATGTTATTAAGAGAAAGAAGATCTTATTGGTAATGAGAAATGAGAAGGCGGACATAATGTACCTACAAGAAACTCATTTAGAGAAAGATGAACATGAGAAATTAAAGAAAATCACAAATAGTGAAGTTTATTTTAGTTCATATAACACAAAGCAAAGGGGAGTAGCAATAATAATTAAAAGACATATAGCCTTTGAAATGGATGACTGTTATATGGACAAAGACGGACGGTATGTATTGGTAGTGGGAAGAATAGGAGGGAGACAGTTTTCTTTTTTAAATATATACTACCCACCAGATACAAGTACTGAATTAATGACCCAGATACTTGACATGCTAGTAACAAAGGCAAAGGGAGTAGTTATAATGGCAGGAGACCTAAATCTGATAATGAATAACAAATTAGATTCAACAAGCTCTAGGGTACACAAAGCTGAAAAGAATGCTGATGTATTAAGGAAAGCATGTCTAGAATTAGGAATAGTTGATGTATGGAGAGAATTCCACCCAGGGAAAAAAGAATACACCTGTTATTCAGGAAGGCACTCAATATACAATAGATTAGATTACTTCTTTATGTACGAAAACAATACTAATCTAGTTAAAACATGTCAGATTAGCTCCATTAATATATCTGACCATGCCGCTATTTCTTTGACCTTAAATCTTAATGGAAAAAAGGGCAAATCTTTGTGGACACTGAACAATTCACTATTAGAAGAAACTGCATTTATTGAAAAAATGAAATTGGAATTAAAATTATATATGGAAATGAATGATACACCGGATATAGACCCAGTTACTTTATGGGAAACAATGAAAGCAGTGTTAAGAGGAATAATTATATCTTACTCCTCCGCGAGAAGTAGATCAAAAGTCGCACTTGAAAAACAATTAACGCATGAAATAAAATATTTAGAGTTGCAACACAGCCGGACAAATAATAAAGAGGTGAAGTTAGAACTGGAAGATAAAAGGAAAAAATTAGATAAACTGCGTATGATGGAGATTGAGAAATTAATGAAATTCACACAACAGGAGCAGTATGATGGAGGACCAAAAGCACTGAAAGTACTGGCCTATAAATTAAAGAAACAACAAAAGAGGACACATATAACGCAAATTAACAGTGAGCAAGATAAAGTGATAAGGGACAAAGATGAGATAGCAGAAGAATTTGCAAAATATTATGAAGAACTATATAAGACAGACAAAGAAGTAGATAAAGAACATATCCAGAACTATCTTAAAAAGCTTGAAATACCAAAAGTAGCACCAGCCAAAAATAAAATGTTAACAATGCCTATTACCTTGGAAGAAGTAAATATGGAAATTCAAGGTTTAAAACAAGGGAAATCACCAGGTGACGATGGCTTCACAAATGAATTCTATAGAGCACTTAAAGATCAACTTAGCCCCATACTGGTACAAGCCTATAATCATGCGCTAGACACAGGAAGATGGGCCCCAACTTGGTCATCTTCCACAATCACTCTGATCCATAAAGAAGGGAAAGATCCAAGAGACTGTGCATCTTATAGACCAATATCATTATTAAATACAGACCACAAAATAATAACATCAATCCTTGCAAAAAGATTAAAACACATTATTTCAGATATTATAAATACTGATCAATGTGGATTTATACCAGGTCGCCTTCTAACAGACAACATAAGAAGAACTTTAAATATAATTGACTATGTAAATAAAAAGGAAAAGGAATCTCTACTTATGTTGACTTTAGATGCAGAAAAAGCTTTTGATCTAGCACAATGGCCATTTATGTTTGAAACAATGTTAAGTTTTGGCTTAGAGGAGAAATTCTGCCAATGGATTAAAGCAATATACACTAAACCTGTTTCAACAGTCAAAACAAACGGTACATTATCCAGACAATTTACCATTCAAAAGGGTACAAGACAAGGTGACCCTCTCTCCCCACTTCTTTTTACAATATATATTGAAATTTTAGCATTAGCTATAAGGCAAAATAAAAATATTAAAGGGATCGAAATTGGAAAGGAAACATATAAATTATCACTATTCGCTGATGACATTATACTTCATCTGACTTCCCCAGAACATTCATTACAGCACTTGATGGGTGAGATAGAAGAATACAGTAATATTTCAGGATACAAAATTAATAAAACCAAATGTGAGGCTTTAACTATTGGAAGGGAAATGAATACATCATTAAAACAGCAGTACAGTATTAAATGGGACTCCAAAGTTATTAAATATTTAGGAATACGCATTAGTCAAAATTTGAATGATTTATACGAAAACAATTATACCGCTTTAGAATTGAAGATAGGTAACGACCTTAACAGGTGGAAATTAATCCCTGAAGGTATATACAGTAGGGTTGAAACTATTAAAATGATGGTGCTTCCTCAACTACTCTTTTTATTTCAAGCATTACCAATTGTATTACCACCAACATTCTTTAGTACATGGAATAAAAAACTTTCCGATTTCATATGGAATGGTAAAAAACACAGGATTAAATTTCAGATACTAACTCAACCTAAAGAAGAAGGAGGTTTAGGAGTTCCACATCTACAAAATTACTTTTTTGCAACACAGATTATAACAATAACGAAATGGATGGGAGGAGATATTCGAACAAAATGGATTAGTATTGAAAAGGAAATATCAAATGGTGTGATCGGCTCACTGCCTTTCCTCAAAACAGATACACAAAAACGATACCTACAAACATTCTGCATCAGTAACACAATAAAGAACTGGAGACGATTATGTAAGTATTTAAAAATCCACAGTAACAGTGTGAGATTAAGACAAATGAGGTATGATCCAGACTTCAAGGCAACACAGGATAACATCTTGGAACAGTGGGCAGAAGCAGGATTAACCATATTTGCACAACTCTCTGAAAAAAATATACTTCAAACATTTGAAACCCTAGCAGCTAGTTACAACCTACCACAAAAGCATTTCTTTAAATACTTACAGGTAAGGAGTTACATTCAACAAAATACTGAAAAGGAAACAAACAGTGTGTTAAATTTTCTGTTAAATTATAGAAACAAAAGGGAAAGTCGAGGTGGATTAGCAGGGGCCTATAAAACAATACAAAAAATGGAAAAGATGATGTATAATGCAAAAGAGAAATGGGAGAAGGAAATGGCGATAAACATCTCAGACAATGAATGGAGAGAATCCTGGAAAGAGAATTTTGAAACAACACAAACAAAGTACTGGAGGGAGTTTGGCTGGAAAATAAATCAAAGGTTCTTTTTGGTACCAATTCAGAGTGTTCATTTGCTAGGATCTGAAGGGAAATGCTGGAGAGGCTGTGGGGAGCAAGGTACACATACACATGTGTTTTTCTCATGCCATAAAATTACACCATTCTGGGAAGAAGTGAAACGAGCCATTTCGCATATTTTTGGACTAAAAGAACCTCTAAAGCCAATTCATCTCTTAGGCATTAGCATAGCACACATAATTAAAAGAAAACAATATAAACTATTCAACCTTTTAAGACTAACAGCAATAAAACAGATCACTAGGTTATGGAAACAGCAAAAACAACCAGAATTAAGATTATGGTACAATACGATAGAGAAGGTACTAGATATGGAAAAAAATATATTTGCCTCCAGAAATAACATAGAAA
>NC_085876.1:4924363-4936863 GCF_034702125.1 Engraulis encrasicolus
CTAATAAGTATGTTGTTTTTTTCTCTGTTCCTGTTTATTTTTACAGACTGCAACGTCAGAGCTGTGAGTGTCTGTGAGTGTGTGTGGGTGTGAGTGTGTGAGTGTGTGAGTGTGTGTGAGTGTGTCTGTGTGTGTGTGTGTGTGTGTGTGTGTGTGTGGGTGGGTGTGTATTGGACGGTGGATGGTAGAGGCCCTAAGCTGAGACAAGACGAGTGTTTCCCCCAACCAGAGATCATGGAAGCCCATTTCTCAATGAGGAGGTTGTAAGTAAACCTTACTTATTTTACACACACGCGCACGCACGCTCACAAACACACACACACAAAAACACACACACACACACACACACACACACACACACACACACACACACACACACACACACACACACACACACACACACACACACACACACACACACACACACACACACACACACACACACCATCATCACCATCAGCAGCAGCGGTCTGTCCCCTCAGTAGGGTTTTCTATTTGCAGATCTCCAGGTGACTGTAGAGACCAATCCTTCATCCACATATTTTGGTGCAGCATGGGAAAGTGTGTCTCTCATTTAAGACTCACACAGTGACTGCTAATCCAGATGCGTGTGTGTGCGCACACAGACACACACACACACTTACTTTATCTAAGCAGTGATGAGAGGCATGTGTATATGTGTGTGTTTGCGCCTTAGAAATACGTAATTTCTTGGAACCATTTTTCCTGCTAATACCTTTCTATGATTAACTCATGACGGCCTAACACCCTGCATACACACACACACACACACACACACACACACACACACGCACGCACGCACGCACGCACGCACGCACAACACACACACACACACACACACACACGCACACACACAGTACGGTAAGTAGCCTGTTTTACTTTCTGGAGCTTGTCATGGCTGCAAGGGGGGCACACACACACACACACACACACACACACACACACACACACACACACACACACACACACACACACGCTGCGAAGGGTGGTGGCGGGGCTGGGGCAAGACCGTTGGCAAAACACAGTGAATTATGCATGAGGAACAGATCAATAATGCAATGAGTTGACATCACTCTTTAACCTTACACACACACACACACGCACAGACTCACACACTGGCGCGGTGCCCTGGTTGTGTTAGTGGCCTCTTATAGTCACAGTAGGCCAGCACTCCTATGAGCTGAAGTCAAACATTTGTATGTGTGTTTGACTGAGAGCGCATTCTTGTTTGAATTTTGAGGAGGGGCTGTGTCCTACTGACTAGAGAATTGCTTTATATGCAATCAAGGACACACAGAAACACAGAAACACACACACACACACACACACACACACACACACACACACACACACACACACACACACACACACACACACACACACACACACACACACACACACACACACACACACACACACACAGAAACACACACACAGAAACAGAGATGAGCACGCACACACAGAGACATGTGTGCGCGCACACACACACATATAGATAAAAGGTTTCTTTCACTAGCTTGCTGTTGGAAACACACACACACACACACACACACACACACACACACACACACACACATACACACACACACACACACACACACACACACACACACACACACACACACACACACACACACACACACACACACACACACACACACACACACACACACACACACACACACAGTTGAGTTTAGTGCAGGTATAAAGTGCAGTGTGTTGTTGAATGGTGGAGGAGTCAATGACAACATTGTCCAAACTGAGGTAAAATAAAGAATATGTGATTGAACACAAGTTTCAATCATCTAACGAATGCTATCTTTGATAATACTTGATGATTGTATTAACTAGCTTTGCAGCCATTGCCTTTAAAAAGTTGTTAAATTGCAAATATGATCACGTAGCTTTGCCAATACTTAGAACTGATATATGCCATTGCTAACATTATCACTTGTTCGGGTGAGGCATAACTGCAATTTCGTTGTGTGCAGTGTGCACTTGTGTGCTGTGGAGTGCTGTGTCACAATGACAATGGGAGTGGGAGTTTCCCAGGTGGGCTTTCACTTTCACTTAATTATTATGTACCTGTGCAGTCAATGCATTGGATACAATGTGAGAGTCATTTATCCATAGCTAGCACAATCCTAGTCAGTTTGACATATAGCATATCGCATGACATGTAGCATATGACATATTACCAGTATAAACAGTGGACGTGTAAGGAAGACGTGCCCACTTTACGTGACGTGACACACTTTATCATTCTTTTGAAGTCTGGTTTGAAAAAAATCTGATTTCCTTTTGTTATCTATCATTCTCTCTCTCTCTCTCTCTCTCTCTCTCTCTCTCTCTCTCTCTCTCTCTCTCTCTCTCTCTCTCTCTGCCAATTCCATTCCATTCCATGCACATATCCATAGGTTTTCTTTTTATATCACCCCACACTTTCCCTGCCTCTCCCTCTTTCTCACACGCTCTCTCTTTCGCTCTTTGTGCGTGCGTGCATGCATACGTGTGTGCGTGGGTGCATGTGTGTGCGTGTCATCACTTAAAGGTGAAATGTTGCCAGAGGGCCTGTTTAAATTGGCTCTCATCACCAAAGTCAAGTAGACATCGCAACCACTTTATTTTACCCACACCTTCTTTTCCTCTCTTCTCTTCTGCCTCTGTCATCCCTCGCTCCTGTCTTCCACCTCTCCTCTATATTTAAATCTTCTTTTGCCCTCTGTTCCCTCTCTTGCTCATTCTCTTTCTTTTTCTCTCTGTTTTAAAGTCATCTTTGACAAACTTTCAATGCTCACTATTTATCAAACTCTTATATGTCTCCTGAACCCTCTGCTTTAGTCATGGCTTTATTTGGTAACCGGTTACTGTGGGGTGTCAGGCTTGTGACAGTGACAGGAGAACAACTCCTCTAAAGAGGGCAGGGGACAGCTGGTGATCTTTTGTGCTGTGCTGGCCACCCTCTGAAGAGCTCTTCTGTCCGCTTCTGTGCAGCTGGAATACCACACACATAGGCAGAATGTCAGGATGCTCTGGAGCTCCGGTAGAAGGACACCAGCAGCCTTGGAGGGAGAATGTTATTTCTTGAGACCCTGAGGAAGTAGAGTCTCTGCTGAGCTTTCTTGATGGTGGCTGTGGTGTTAGTGTTCCAGGTCAGGACCAGGGGCGCCGCCAGAAATGTTGGGCCCCATGAAATATTCGAATTTTGGGCCCCCCTCAAGGGCCCCTCTCAGTGCTGTCAGTGCTTGGGTCCTTAGAATCTGTATCACCTTTCCCCCCCTAGCAGCACCCATGGACAGGACATTCTAATTATTTTTGAAGAGGGAAACAAGCACACACCAGGTAAAACTTTTGAGGTGACTCAAGGTACCCTGAGCATGGTACATGGTCCATGTGTCGGTGCGTGCATGCATACAGTATGTGAATTTAAACCAGCATGTTATTCAGTGGAGCATTAAACGGGAATTTCTGTGCAGAATGATTTTAATTAACGGCATTATAGAAAATGTGTCCAAAAATGGTGCATATTTAGTCGCTTAAGACTGTGCTCATCATCCAAATAACGACAAAAGTCGCTGACAGTTCGCTCATGTTTATAGAGATAAGTGTGTGTGCGTATGTGTGTGTGTGTGTGTGTGTGTGTGTGTGTGTGTGTGTGTGTGTGTGTGTGTGTGTGTGTGTGTGTGTGTGTGTGTGTGTGTGTGTGTGTGTGTGTGTGTGTGTGTGTGTGTGTGTGTGTGTGTGTGTGTGTGTGTGTGTGTGTGTTTGTGCCTGCGTGTGTCCCTGCGTGTGTGCGTGTGTTTACAAAGTCTTGACTGCTTCTGTAAGGCTAAACATCAGTGGGGAAATAACAGTAATTAAGAGTAATTAAGAGTAATTTAGGGAAGTGTAGGTGTGTGTGTGTGTTTGTGTGTGTGTGTGTGTGTGTGTGTGTGTGTGTGTGTGTGTGTGTGTGTGTGTGTGTGTGTGTGTGTGTGTGTGTGTGTGTGTGTGCGTGCGTGCGTGTGTGTGTGTGTGCACGAGTGCCTGAGTGTGTGTGATTCACTTCAAGGCTGTTTTCTAAACATTTTTACCTAAATTCCCTTGAAAGCAGTTAGTTGTTGTCAGACAGTTTTTCCACACTGAAAAATATATACTCTCTACACACTCACATGCATGGGCGTAACTACCATTGAGGACAAAGAGGTTATGTCCTCTGTATTTTTTCTCAGAAATTTAAAATTTATCTATGATGAAAAGCGATATATGATCAACAATGATAAATTCAGTCTGTATACGCCACCCCCATTTGTCCTCAAGACAGTGATTAAGGAAAACAGTCTTAAGACTCTGACAAATATGTTTAATGAGTTTGAATCATTCTAAATGTACAGTATGCAGAACAGCACACAATATTTGACCTCTGTATTTGAAAATGTCTCGTTACGGCCCTGGTCACATTTGTGCACACATAGGCACAAACACACACACACGCTCACACTCAAATGCATGCACACACTCACGCACGCCTGCATGCACACACACACACACACACACAAACACACACACACACACACACACACACTAACACACACACACACACACACACACACACACACACACACACACACACACACACACACACACACACACACACGAGCACACACACACGAGCACACACACACGCACACACGCACGCACACACACACACACACACACACACACACACACACACACGAGCACACACACACACACACACACACACATACACACACACACACACACACACACACACACACACACACACACACACACACACACACACACACACACACACACACACACACACACACACACACACACACACACACACAAAGTGACAACTCTACATACAGGGCATGGTCCAGAGCAGGGGTCGGGAACCTTTTTGGTGGAGAGAGCCATAAACGCCCATTTTTAAAAAAATATTTTTTGTGAGAGCCATACCATTTTCGCCATTATTTCTAATGCTAATTGTCATGCACAGAAGGGAATAAAAGTAACGCTTGCATTGGGGACAAGAAGGGAGAGCTAACGAAAGAAGAACTAAAACTACTTGTAGATGTGCTGATGTGCATTTAAGAAGCCACGCGCATGCATTACCTTTAGTTTCTATCTTTTATGCATCGGAGTTGCCAATGAGCAATGAGAATGACGGAGGTGCTTCTATTCTAGCCATCAGACAGACACAGGGAAGGTGCATGAGGAGGGAGGAGGGAGGGAGAGAGAACTTCAAGACAGGATGCTCATCTTGGTCGCGCTGACATAGTTAACATTTTACAGTTGATATGTGGCTGACATGTCTATTTTTAGTAATTCGCGAAAATGCCCTACAAAGCGCCCTTACCGACATGCGTCCCCAATACAGAACGCATGATTTAACCGCCAAATAGGCTACAGGGCGATTCCGTATTTCAAGGGACGAATGGCAACCCTACGTTTGCCTTCGCATTGTGGCACCAGTTATCTCGCAATCACACTAAACTGGGAAAGACTTACGTCAGTTGATTCAGCAAAAGTTCTTCCTGTAATCGAGGGAGAAGTACAGCGCTGCATTTATATCCCTCACTTGCGTTTCCTCCACTTGATTTGCCATCATAATGGCACGGTCGTGAACAGTTTCTTTGTTTTGGATACAACCGTTAGCCAGCTGAACTTTAGGTAAAGCATTACGGATGGAATGTTATCTCACACGACACGACCCAGCGCTGGCACGGCATTGTCCAATAAAAAAAACGCGTTTTTCATATCTGTACAGTAGCCTTCGTCGAAGGCCTGTGCTTGGCTCAGCTGATCGGACCTGGGATGGATTAAATGCGCGATCATACTTTATATTTTGAATATTATCTTAACTTTTCGATTTCAGTAGGTCCATTTTTAATTTAGTGCCGTAACAAAATTATTCATGGCTTATTGAGTAAACAAATAACAGGTTTGTCCGAGAGCCACATGCAGTTCCCAAAAGAGCCACATGTGGCTCGCGAGCCATAGGTTCCCGACCCCTGGTCCAGAGCGTCCCACCTCTTGTCGCCTACTTTACATGTCACACAATTACAATCACTTCCTGTCACTCTAACATTAATGTCACCTTCATTTGTGACACCGGGAGCGTACCTATGTTCCCACGCCCTATTGGTCCCACAGCCCATTGGTCCCACGGCCCACTGGTCCCACAGCCCATTGATCCCACAACCCATTGGTCCCACAGCCCATTGGTCCCACGTCACTAAGAGGTTTTTTTCATTTTTTAGGCCCATTGGTCCCACAGCCATTTGGTCCCACAGTCCATTGGTCCCACAGCCCATTGGTCCCACATAGCTTTTTTTATTTTAATTTTTAGGCCCATTGGTCCCACAGACCATTAGTCCCACAGCCCAGTGGTCCCACACCACAAAGACTTTTAACATTATTTTTTAGACCCATTGGTCCCACAGCCCAATGATCCCCCAGCTTAGGCCTTAGGCCTATATGTTCCACAACTCATTGTTCCCACATTTCTGAGTAATTAACTAATAACAAAAGGTGTAAAGACATTTAACCCTTTACAGTGTGGCCTACACATGCTAACCTTTTTTATAATTTCCTCAGCTCAGTGTTTTAGCTTCATTTCCAAAAGTAGAAAAGCATCTACAACTGCACTGCTACTACTAATAATAACAAAAACAATGTCCATCATGGCTACTCAAATTGGCTTTACACAATAAAAAGTGGCCCAAAAATATCATCACAGTCAGGGGTGGCAGACTTCAACAGTGTCATTCATGACCCGCTGGTAAGCTGCCATAAAATAAAATATATTTATAGGATATACAGTTGAGGACAATTGTAATAGCCCCCCTCCTGAAATTAGACATTTCTCTTGATTTCTCAGTAAGAATGACCATTATTAACCGTTTCTGTTATTCTGGAAACAAATACACTGATGGAGATAATGTTCAATGAGTTGAATTTGGATTTTTCTATTGTTACGATGAGTTTAAACAAAAAAGGGTAAAAATGACAAGGATAAAATTATTAGCCCCCTGATCATTAATAGTCAATATGGCGGCATTTATGAACCAAAACTGACAACAGGCTCTGATAAGTTGCTACCTAGGTTGGCACATGCCCCACTAGGGATTTTGGCCCATTTCTTCACTGCAAAGTGTTCTTGCTGGTCCAAATCACATGGATGCTGAGCATAGTCATTAACCACAGACTCTCAATGAGATTGAGGATTGGACTATGAGCGGGTGATTCCAATATCGTGGTTTTAGTGTCCTTGAAGAACCTTTGAACTAATCTAAATGTATGCTTTGGGTTACAATGTTGTTGGAAGACCCAGCAATCCAGATTCAGACCCAGACTCTCTGTGTCTGAGGCTGAATAACAGACTAAACTTGATGCCCCACCACTGTGTGTAACTGTAGAAACTGCTTGGCCTCATTAGACCAAAGAAGCATTGGACACCTGCCTAGATGATTGTTATTGACCTGGCCTCACCTGGAGTTTTTTCCCCCACCAAGAAAGACAGTTGTTAGTGCTTGTCATCATATTGGGCTTTGGGGCCGTCATCACAGAAGAACCCCTTTACTAAAGGCAGTGCATATCAGAGTGTTATTGAGCTTTGCCTGTGAACATTTGAAAGTCAAAAATGAGTTTTGAACATCTCTGCTTTCATCTGATGATATTCAATTGCACCTGCTTTGATGCATGAATTCTGCTTCTGTCAGGTGAACAAAGGGATAGGCCTTGAATCGTTAAAAGATGGTTTCTAGAATTAAACATGGTGGTGGATGCATCATTCTGTGGCAGCCTCAGCCACAGGAAACCTTGTTTGGGTGTACGGCACCATAAAAACTGAAAATTGTGATAGAATGTGGAAAGTGACCTTGCAAAAATATGCTCATAGAGGGAGCTAAGATCTTCACTGGATCTTTCAATAAGATAATAACCCAAAACTTGCATCCAAAATAGTTCAAATGTTCCTCAAGGATACTAAAACCATGGTCATGGAGTGGTTCAGACCTCAATCCTTTAGATAGTATTTGAAGAGTGCTGAAAATGAATGTCCATCCTCAACATCGATGCCATTTGAACCAGCTTAACTATTTGCGACGAAAAAAATGGGCCAAAATCCCTGGTAGGACATGTGCCAACATAGTTAACAACTAATCAAAGTGCCTGGTGTCAATTTTTGTTCATAAATGGCACTGTATTGACTATTAATGATAAGGGGGCTAATAATTTTGTCCTTGCCATTTTTACACTTTTTTGTTTAAACTCATTGTGAAAATGGAAAATTCCAAATTTAACTTATTGGATACTATCTCCATGGTGTATTTATTTCCAGAATAACACACATTTATTAATAATGATCATTCTCAATGATCAATGAAGAGATATGTCTAATTTCAGGAGGGGGGCTAGTAATATCGTCCTCAACTGTATGTGTTCTTAAAGTAGTTGAGGAACATTCCCGGGACTAAATGTGAATCATTTCTTAGAAATGTGGGTACACGAAGCTACAGGAATATGCTGTGGAACCAATGGACCTAAAGAATAATGTTAAAAGTATTTGTGATGTGAGACCCATGGGCTGTGAGACCAATAGGCTATGGGACCAATGGGCCTAAAAATGAATGAAAAAGTCTTAGTGATGTGGGACCAATGGGCTGTGGGACCATTGGGCCTAATTTTGAAAAAACATAAAAGTCTTAGCAATGTGGGACCAATGGGCTGTGGGACCAATGGGCCGTGGGAACATAGGGCTGACCCCGTGACACCTGTGCCTCTCCTTCCTGTGTTAATGTGAGTTGTGTTAATATCATCTATATCTGACTCACCGGTGTTTGTATGCGTCGTGCAGTGATTCACTCTTACCAGGCGAGTACCCCGGGCGCGACAGAGAACCGCTGGGCTGTGCAGCAAGAGCGATGTGAGCAATAGAAACGACAGAGTATGTCGGTTACAAGCAGAATGCAAGCATTCCAACATTCCCATTGGCTGTGGCAGCTGTCGCCAAACCGCACCATAGCTCATTTGCATAATATTCGCTCAAGTCGCACGAATTGCCTCTAATCACCCGAATCGCTTTTGTCGCGCGACTAAATACAAAGTCACTTACTTCCGTCGCTGGAATCGCTCATGCCGCCATTGGTCTATTCGTGCCTTGAGGTGGTACTTGGCCTCTCCTGTCTCCAGTGGCAGTTAATACTACAACAGTTTGGTAATAGAGTAGAAATAACACCCTATAAACAATTTATTTATTACACTCTGTCTTCCTTTCCCCATATTCTATCCATGATCATATTCTGTTCCCCTCTCTCTTCTCTTCACTTCCGCTTCTCCTCAGTCTCATCATCCTCCTCTTATAGGCCGCCTGCTGAGGGGGACTTCATTATGCTGTGTGTGTGTGTGTGTGTGTGTGTGTGTGTGTGTGTGCGTGTGCGTGTGCGTGTGCGTGTGCGTGTGGTGTGTGTGTGTGTGTGTGTGTGTGTGTGTGTGTGTGTGTGTGTGTGTGTGTGTGTGTGTGTGTGTGTGTGTGTGTGTGTGTGAAGTATCGTTATAGAGAGAGATTGCTACACACAGCACAAAGACACACATGGCATCCATCCATCTCAGGCACAATCACCACACACCACTTGGCCTACATCAAGACCCTCTGCAGTTCTGATAGAGCACAGAAACCGTTCTAGTGTGACACATACTATTCTTTTCTCCAATACCCTTCAGCAGTGTTTTCTCCAATACTCTTCAGCAGTGTCAGACCGAGGACCACTTATTCCCCCCAAAAAATATTTTTCAGGGACCACCTATGAACTGATTTCACAGGCTGGTGACAGGAGAGACAAAAGCGGGCGACTATGAGGAGCGACTATTTGGGCGACTATGAGGAGATTTGAGCGACTTGAGCAACAGTTTGGAGTTGGACTTCAGCTAATATTATGCAAATGAGCTATGATGCGGACTGGGGACAGCAGCCACAGCCAATTGGATTGTCGGAATCCTTGCATTCTGCTTTTAACAGGCATACTCTGTCGCTTCTCTCGCTCGTATCGCTCTTGCTACTGTACACAGTTCGGCGATTCTCTGTTGCTCAATCTTGTCGCTGCCAGTGTGTTTGCCCGGTAAGACACTGCAAATTCATATCCACCCAGATCATGTCTTACTGTAGTGACATAACGACTTCAGATAGTTTTGCCCAATCACAGCATAGGGGCTCAATCCATTGTATGTGTGGTAGTTTCACTACTAGAGTAAGTTTGTGTGTGTCTATGTAGGTGTGATTGTGCCCTGCTTTCCTGAGGTGAGTGTGTGTATTTGTCTGAACTGAAGGTGTGTGTGTGTGTGTGTGTGTGTGTGTGTGTGTGTGTGTGTGTGTGTGTGTGTGTGTGTGTGTGTGTGTGTGTGTGTGTGTGTGTGTGTGTGTGTGTGTGTGTGTGTGTGTGTGTGTGTGTATTCTTAATACTGATGCTCCGTGGAGTGAGTGTGAGGCAGAGGGAGCCTGTCGTGCTTCAGTGGGTGTTGTATGTATACAGCCATCCATCACGCTTCTACACGGAAGACTCTCTCTCTCTCTCTCTCTCTCTCTCTCTCTCTCTCTCTCTCTCTCTCTCTCTCTCTCTCTCTCTCTCTCTCTGTGAAATGCCCCCCACACACACACACACACACACAAACTCATACACACCCGTACGCCAAAGTAAAAGTCATAAAAGTAAATGTATGGTGTAGTACAATACCATAGCACATGATATTACAACTCCATTGCACATGATGTTACCCCAGTTATTCCATTGTACCTAATGAGGTAGCTAGATGTTAACTTAAAAACCTACAAAGAAAACCTCCAAATTTGAGCTGGGTCAGTGCTGTATGCAGGGGTGTCAAACACAAGGCCTGTGAGCTATATGTGGGCCGGCAGATGGTTCAATCCGGCTCCAGACTTGTAGAAAAAAAAACTGAATGTCAAAAAAAGAAGTAAACCTCTACATTGCAAAGTTGCTGCAGTGGCTGCAAGTTTTCATTATATCAGAGCAATTTTGTGACTTTTTTTCCTTGGCATTTACAGTCAGTGTTCCTAATGTACCCGGTGTCTTCCACAGTAGCCTCTTAGTGCAGATGGGGTCGCCGGCGGGCCTATTCACTCTGCTGAAGACGCTTAAAGGGACACTGTGCAGGAAATGGTCAAAAAAGGTACTGCAACTATGCTGCTCAGTGAAACTGGGCTGCCTATTGCCAAATTTGATCTTTACATGAAAGTTTACTAAGTAATTAACAAATACTTTATAGTATGGTCCAAGTAGAGTCATTTTTGCAGCTAAAAATGGCTATTTTTGGAAATTCAAAATAGCGGACCATGGAGAAGATCCCCCTTTTCATGTATGAAAAGTGCAAATTTTCCAGTCATAATGAATACTTAGAATTTGACGGTGGTGGTAAGTATTCATGAAAAAGGCAACATTAGTGAATGGGCAGCATGAATTCTGGAAATAAACAGCTAAAAATCTCACACAGTGTCCCTTTAATTACATCATAGAAATATTGCTATGACAATGTAGGGAGTCTTAAGTAACAGTTAAAGACATAGCCGGTACGAAGCAGAGCTTGATATTTGTGATATTTTGCAATTACGTCGTTGGTCCGGCCCACTTGACTGTAGGTTGCCCCTGAGTTTGACACCCCTGCTTTGTAGTGACTGTAGATCAGTTCCTCAGTGAAGTTACTTGTGTTGGGAGGACACTACGACAGGATTTGTTTTTTACTTCTACTTCTGCTTTTGATGCCTCTGATCATAGCAGGTTTGTTTTGGTGAAAGTGTAAATCACTGTAACATAAATCTATTGTTAGGAATTGTTTCTTTGAGGAAGAGTTTGTTACATGGTAATTCATTGTTTATGTTGTTTTGAATTAAGCACTGTTTGTTGATTTGTTCCAATGAGTTGTTTATGCTTATCCCAAAGCTTTCATTAGCTGCTGTTGTTCTTTCAGCTGTTTTTAATCCAGGATTTAAACACATTACAGAGTAGTTACACACACACACACACACACACACACACACACACATACACACACACACGCACACACGCACACACACACACACACACACACACACACACACACACACACACACACACACACACACACACACACACACACACACACACACACACACACATGCGTTCGCGTGCTCGCACGCCCGCGCAGGCACGCACACAGACACACAAACACACACAAACACATGTACACGTGCGTGCTGGCACGTACGCACATACACGTACACAAACACACACACACACACCAGGGATGGAAATAAGCACCCGTCCACCTGCCAATGACGGATAAGTTTGGCCTTTGGCGGATGAAATATATCAACCCACCAGTCACCTAGACGGGTGAAATTTTTCTACAGGCGCACGAGTTAATGCTGAATTATGAATTATACACAGCATCCAACATCAATGGATTAAGCAAATTGGTAA
>NC_085876.1:4941863-4946863 GCF_034702125.1 Engraulis encrasicolus
TGCAATAGTGTGTGTGCGTGTGTGTGTGTGTGTGTGTGTGTGTGTGTGTGTGTGTGTGTGTGTGTGTGTGTGTGTGTGTGTGTGTGTGTGTGTGTGTGTGTGTGTGTGTGTGTGTGTGTGTGTGTGTGTCTGTGTGTTTCCGATTGCACTAAAGGTTGTGTCAGTGTTTGAAGTCTGGCAGTATGGGAAAGTGTGTGTGCGTGCGTGCGTGCGTGCGTGCGTGCGTGCGTGCGTGCGTGCGTGCGTGCGTGCGTGCGTGCGTGTGAGCGTGTGTGTGAATGAATGTTTGAAGTGTTGTAGTGCGTTTGGGTGTGACTTTAGCACATGTGTTTGAAATGGTGCTATTTTAGGTTATAAGAAATTATTTGAGTGTGTGTCTGGAATATTAATCTGGATGAATGGGATACGGGTGTGTGGTTTAGAAAATGTTCCCGAAGCCAATATCATTTATTAGAGTGTGTGTAAAATGTTGCTATGGGGAATGTAAGTGTGTGAGTGTGTGTTGGAGGTGGTCCCATTGCAGTACGTACAGTATAATTGGGGTGTCTATTTGAAAGCTCCCATGTGCAGGTTCAGCATTTCTGTAAGATGAAGTTTTAGAGAACAAATCGGCCCTTTGGCAGAGAAAGCTACATTGGATTTTGGAAAATCACACAAATACCTGTCAGTGGTTCAGCTACTGTGGGAGACTGTCTGCCATAGATTCATCTCCACAGGCGCGGAGTGGCCGTTGGGAGATCGGGGAGTTGTCCCGGTGGGCCGCGGCCGTGAAATGTAATAATGCGGCCGCTCTGCGTTTTGAACCGGCCCTTCCATTTTGACATTGTACTTATTAACACTGACTTCCCACTTTTCACTTCCCAGTATTTCAATTTTGGCTGACTAGCCAGTATTTATACCGCATACCAGACGGCAATACCTCACTGACGGTGTCAAACAGTAAATTGGCCACACCCCTTCTCTACTGATAATTTTCATACACCGTAGATCGCGGAAGTTTACAAGATCTTAGTAACACAGTTTTGTTTTCAGTATTTGAAGAACCTGTGATATGTATATTGGTTACCAAAGGATGGAAATATTAATAAATTATGATTTATTTTCCGATTTCCACACGACTGTTACAGTTTACAGTCTTTCCAGTCCATTCACTTGCTCTGTGGTTATTGACTTGGGTTACGAACAGACTCCACCAAGTGGTAAGGAAGAGAACTGCGCCTAACAGAAGCAATGGGTTTTGTTTTGATTTTTTAGACCGTCAGTATATCTCCTTATAGTCGAAATAATATTATTATCATACATATATTTATATGTGGTACATTTAGGATGTAGCTTATGTCCGAAGAAATGGAACAAAATAATTACCACACAAGATTCTGATGTGACCAGTGCTGGGTGTGTAGGCTAAGCTGTGGATTAAAGTGCAAGAAACAAAGACATTTGCTGCGACGAAGACAGCGTTTTAAGGTAGGCCTACACCGTTTGGTTATACATTTTGTTGACTTATGGTTGTGGTTTGAAGTAGCTATTAGGTTTGGCTTATTTGCTGCATGGTATTGCACATTGTAGACAGACTTTTTGTAAGCTATAGGCTACTATACTATATTTTGTAAGCCTACTCTTCTAAAAATCCCCACACTCAAAACTTTGTGCCCATGCTCATCCTGTCTTCCTTAAACGATATTTCAATTTCAAACTGTCAAAATGACAGTGGAGTGCACATTTGCATGGAACAGTAGCGTGATGTAGCCTAACCTAGTAGGCCTATGAATGCTTTGGACTGTGATGATGGCTCCAGTGGTGTAGTCTACTTTTTGAAGTGGGTATACTGTATATTTGAGCATTTTTTGATGTGTGTATAGTCTACTGTATATATTTGTGCTATTGTAAATAATGGATCAATCAATTTTAAGTGGGTATACTGTAATCCCTGAAATTTTGAAATGGGTGCGTAGGCCTATACCTGCGTTTTACGTAGACTACACCACTGGCTGTGCATTTCATCAAGGTGTAGGCTACAATTCTCCACTTCAGGTTGATATTTTGACAACACTAATGTCCACATGTAGTACGACTGCAGATTTCGTGGCTTTTGTCTTTTTGGTTAGGAAACCATGTTGTTCGCTTTGTTTTTTTGTTTTTTTTGTTTTTTTAAAGAGGGCCGCCAAGGGGAAAATTCTCCCGGTGGGAAAAGGTGGGCCACTCCGCCCCTGCATCTCCATATAACATTATGTTACACGTAACTGATTATATTACACTATCAGATCATTTGGTGGTTTTCTACACTAAACGGTAACAGAACTTTGAAAAAGTGCATCACTATACTGCCTTCTTGTATTGTGATACAGTATCGTGACTCTGTATCACGATTTCTCGGTTCAATACAGTATTGTTACAGTCCTATTGCTTGTGCACGAGGCATAGATTTTATGACCTTCCCATACAATGTGGGGTTAAATTCCTTAATGACTTAAGCTGTGACTACGAAACTTTGGTGACTTTTCCTAAAATTTAGTTGGCTACATTTAGTACCAAAAGATTAGGTTTATCATTTTTGCCGTTGCCATACCAATGATGTCAAGATTTCCATATGTAAAGATCATCACCCCCAAGGTTGGTGGTCATACGGTATTCCGTTCATCAATAGAGCCCCCCCCTCCCCTCCCCAAGCTCTTTGACCTTGTCAAAAAATAGCATAGTTTGTTGATTGTATGTGTGATTCAAATAAATGAATGTGACGTCATTACAGTGTGTGCATTAATAACAATTTTAACCATGTAACATTATAACTGTCCTAAGAGAGAGCATACGTAGATACAGTCCAGTATGTAGCTTCTTTATAATGCCCAAGGAATGTACGGAGTTTACCGTACCTTGCTTGTGTACTGCTCAATATGCCCTTACTAAGCTGTATACAGACATTAAAATTCAAACAGCACACACACACACACACACACACATATGCGTGCACACACACACACACACACACACACACACACACACACACACACACACACACACACACACACACACACACACACACACACACACACACACACACACACACACACACACACACACACACACACTAATGAGCAGAGGGGGGCTTGTGAGATGCTTGTATGGATATTGCTTCTGTTGCTCACGTGTCTATATAGGGTCCCTGATGGTTAGCAGTGTGTGTGTGTGTGTGTGTGTGTGTGTGTGTGTGTGTGTGTGTGTGTGTGTGTGTGTGTGTGTGTGTGTGTGTGTGTGTGTGTGTGTGTGTGTGTGTGTGTGTGTGTGTGTGTGTGTGTGTGTGTGTGTGTGTGTCTGTGTGTGTCTGTGTGTGTCTGTGGATCTCTGTGTCTGTCTGTCTGTCTCTCTGTGTGTAGTGAGGCATGTCCGTGTGTCTTTCTGTTTGTCTGTCTGCCTGTGTGTAGCGAGGCGTGTGAATCCCTGATGGCTGGCAGTAGAAACGAAAACTCATCCTGTCTGTCACTTGCTTATGACCTCCCCTGGGACTGACTGTGTGTGTGCGTGCGTGCATGTGTGTGAGCGTGTGTTTCGTGCGTGTGTGTATGCGTGCCTGCGTGCCTGCGTGCCTGCGTGCCTGCGTGCCTGCGTGCCTGCGTGCCTGCGTGCCTGCGTGCCTGCGTGCCTGCGTGCCTGCGTGCGTGCATGTGGAGGAATGTATGTGTGGAGGGAGGGATATTTCTGTTGTGGAGGGGTATTTGATTTGAGGGTTTGCAGATATGTGTTTACATGCTCTGGTGTTCTTTCTGTGCCTATACGTTATGTTTTCAGTGAAAATTTCACCAAGCCTCTGACCCACTGTGTGTTTGTTTGTATGTCTGCATGCGTGCGGGCGTGCGTGTGGGTGGGCAGCAGTGTGTGCATGCATATGCCTTCATGAGTGTTTCTTACAGAGCAGAGTTGTATGAAGTGAAAGCCCACCTGGGAAACACCCACTTTTGTTGTGACACAACAGCCTACAGCTCACAGCTCACTGCGCGCAATGACATTGTAGTTATGCCACCCATGCAAGGGGGGGGGGGGGGGGGTGCAAGGGAGCAGTGCGGCAGGACAGCACCATGCTCGGCGTATGCCAAACCTCAGTCATGGAGGAGTAAGGTTAACTACCTCTATAGACTTGGATATGACCCCAATATATAGCCTTGATATGTCCCCTGTATGGACACTATACACTAGACTTGATATGGCCCTGATTAGATCTTTAATGGCCCTGACATGGTATAGACTACTACAGCCCTGATATGGCCCTAATTTAGACCTGATATGGTTCTGATGTAGACATGGTATAGACCACTGTAGCCTTTATATGACCCTAATGTAGACCTGTTATGGCCCCAGTATGGACATTATATAGACTTGATATAGTCCTGTTATCACCCAGTGAGCAGACGCAACGTCTTCTGATTGGCTGAGCAGGTGTCCTTTATTCCCCGGTAGCAGGACACCTATGATGTCATGCGGGCGTGCGGGCGTCCAAGTTGCTTCTTCTCTAATTTTCTGGCGAAGTGCCGTTGTTAGTTCTATCGCATCTGGTTGTCTAGTCAAGACCCCGTTACTAATTCTATCGCATCTGGTTGTCAAGTCACCAACATTCTGCGCGCGTCCTTACATGCCTCTGATAGAGGCGCGTCTCACTAGATTAGGTAGTGGTGCCCATGGCAACGTAGCAAGCGCAGTGGTGAATCTACTTTCTCACGAAGCCTTAGATCAACATATTAATAAATTAATACTTAAATGCTGGTAACCGGGTGATAAGCGGAATAGCGGCCTTCGAGGTGTCCCGATATCAAGGGAAAATGGACTTGGCGAAGCGAACAGCCCTTCGGCTGCGCCGTCGGGCTGTTTAGAACGCTCCGCCTCGTCCATTATTTCCCTTGATATCGGGACACCTCGTTGTCCGCTATTCCATACATATAGACCTGATTACACCTGATTTGACTCTAATATACAGCTGATATGGACATTATATAGACCTGATATGGCCC
>NC_085876.1:4949363-4956863 GCF_034702125.1 Engraulis encrasicolus
CATATGCCCCCACTCATCCACTCACTTCAGACACACACGTGTGCACACACATGAACACACACACACATACACACACATGAACACACACACATGAACACACACACACACACGCACACACACACACACACACACACACACACACACACACACACACACACACACACACACACACACACACACACACACACACACACACACACTCCCCATATGGCCCCGCTAAACTAGATCACCAACTGTGGGCCTGAGGACCATGTGATGCCCACGGCTGCCCCTGAGCATGATGGGAGTCTACGGGAACAGCAAGCCCATGTAGAGCAAGCACTCACCCTCCGGCAATACTGGACGTGTGTGTGTGTGTGTGTGTGTGTGTGTGTGTGTGTGTGTGTGTGTGTGTGTGTGTGTGTGTGTGTGTGTGTGTGTGTGTGTGTGTCTGTGTGTCTGTGTGTGTCTGTGTGTGTCTGTGTGTGTGTGTGTGTGTGTGCTTGTGTCCGTGTGTGATAGACCCACACACACACACACACACACACACACACACACACACACACACACACACACACACACACACTGAGAGCCCAGTGGTAGTTAGGCATGCTGTAGAGAGCTGTCAGTGTGAAAGTAGATTAACTGACTTCTAAGCTGAGTGCTGCCATAAAAGGGAAAAAAAGGAACAAATAACCCAGTGGATGCGTTCCCCTGGGGACATTTTAGCCCTACGCACATGGCTATTTCTGCACCCTCCAGTTCTATTTTGAAGCCGCTCAGCTGTCCCACACTTCCTCTGTAGATTCGGCCCAATGATTACTTAATCAACAGTGACGTTCACGTAAATGATCTGGAGTTGTGTTTTTCTATTTCAGTCTGTGACGTTCGTGATTAATATTTTTCTTTCTGTGTGTGTGTGCGCGCATGTGTTTGTGTGTGTGTTTTTTTGTGAGACGTTTGTGATGAATATTCTCCTTGAATGAATTGACTTTGGCCTACATGTGATGCTAAGCCACTCCTTCTAGGCCTACATCAGGAAGGAATGTTCTTGCCTGCATGTGAGTGTGTGTGTGTGTGTGTGTGTGTGTGTGTGTGTGTGTGTGTGTGTGTGTGTGTGTGTGTGTGTGTGTGTGTGTGTGTGTGTGTGTGTGTGTGTGTGTGTGTGTGTGTGTGTGTGTGTGTGTGTGTGTGTGTGTGTGTGTGTGTGTGTGTGTGTGCATAAGTGCATAGGCTAGGCCTATATACAATACAATATACAATATCTTTTATTTGTCATTGTGACAAGCACAACAAAATTGTGCACTCCTCCTTGTTGAAGCAAAAATAAATTCAAAAAAATAAAAAAAATAAAAATGGAATAAAAAGAATGGTATGTATATAAAAACTATGCTTTTGATGCAAAATTCAGTTCTGTGATGGCCGCTGCATATAAACTGTTTTTCAGTCTGTTTGTCCTTGTCTTAATGGACCTGAATCTCCTGCCCGATGGCAGCAATTCAAAAAGACTGTGACCTGGGTGGGATGTGTCTCTCAGAATGCACTTGGCCTTTTTTAGGCAGCGGGTGCTGTGTAGGCCCTCCAAAGATGGAAGAGGGCAGCCAATAATGTTCTCTGCAGCCTTTATGACCCCCTGAAGCTCTTTCCTCTGTGCCAAAGTGCAGCCTGGGAACCACACAGAAAGACAATATGTCAATATGCTCTCCACTGAGCAGCGGTAGAGTAGAAGCAGCGGTAGAAGTATTCTTAGGAAATAAAGTCTTTGCTTTGCCTTCTTCACTAGCCCAGTGGTGTTGACACCCCAGGTCAGGTCCTCGCTGATGTGAACTCCCAGGAAACGGAAGTCTGACACCCTCTCCACACACAACCCCTCAATCATAAGTGGCTGGATGGCAGTCCTCTTCCTCCTGAAATCGACCACCAGCTCCTTGGTCTTGGCTGTGTTCAGGAGCAAGTTGTTCTCTCTGCACCACCCCACCAAGCGCTCTACTTCATCTCTGTAGGCAGACTCATCCCCATTTGAAATAAGTCCAACTACTGTGGTGTCATCAGCAAATTTCACTATGGTGTTATTAGTGTAGACTGGGGAGCAGTCGTGGGTGTACAGTGTGTACAGCAGAGGACTTAACACACATCCCTGCGGCGAGGTCGATTGAGGTCGAGGTTGAGGTCCATGGAGGTGTTATGACCTATGCGCACTCGCTGGGTGCGGCCTGTTAAAAAGTCTTTAATCCAAAGGCAGGTGGAGTGTGGTATGCCAATGCTTGATAGTTTGTCCACCAGTCTGCTAGGGAGGATGGTATTAAAGGCAGAGCTGAAGTCGATGAAAAGGAGACGAGCATAACTCCCCTGCTGCTCCAGATGGTACAATGCAGCATGGAGAGCTGTGGCTACTGCATCCTCAGTGGCCCTATTTTCCCTGTATGCAAACTGGTGTGGGTCAAAAGTGGGGGGGGTGAAGCACAGGATGTGCTTTCGTACCAGCTTCTCAAAGCACTTCATGACCACAGGAGTGAGTGCTACTGGCCTATAGTCGTTGAGGGAGGTGATGTTGGTCTTTTTCGGCAAGGGGACTATGGTGGAGGACTTAAGACAGGATGGTACAGTGCACTGGGAAAGGGACTGGTTGAAGATCTTTGTAAAGACCCCCGCCAGCTGGTCTGCACAGTCTTTAAGCACACGCCCACAGATGCCATCGGGTCCAGGTGCCTTTCTTGGGTTGATGGCCCGCAGTATGCTCCTCACCTCATGCTCCTCCACTGCAAAGACGATGTGGTCAGCAGTGGGGAGTTGCCTTCCTTCCTCTGGTTGAATTGCCTCAGAGCGAGTGAAGAAGGGATTTAGCTCCTCTGCCAGGGAAACATCGCCTTCAGCACCCCCAGCTCTGGTCTTGTAAATGGTGATGTGCTGTATTCCCTGCCACACCTACCTGCTGTTGTTGCTCTCCAGGTGGCACTCAATTTTCCTCCTGTGATCAGCCTTGGCCTTACGTATGCCACTCTTGAGTTTGGAACGTGCTGTACTGTACAGAGACGCATCCCCTGATCTGAAAGCAGTGTCCCTTTCTTTCAGCAGCAGCTTGACCTCTTTAGACATCCAGGGCTTCTGGTTAGGGTAGACTCGTATGTGTTTATCAACTGTTACAGTATCTACACAGTGCTTGATGTAACATAGCACACTGTCTGTAAAGACATCTAGATCTGGATCTTCAAAAATGTCCCAACAAGTTGTATTAAAGCAGTCCTGCAGTAGCTGAGTGGCTCCCTCAGGCCATGTTTTCACAGTTCTTGTGGTGATGGAATTCCTCCTCCTTAGTGGAATATAAGATGGAACCGCAAGCAGTGACAGGTGATCAGACTGGGCTAGATGTGGTAATGGCCTCACTCTGTATCCCTTTTTGATATTTGAATAGATCTTGTCAAGTGTATTTGCTCCCCTAGTCGCACATTTGACATGCTGATGGAATTTTGGGAGCACCGTTTTCAAATTAACATGGTTACAGTCGCCTGCAATAACAAACACTGCATCAGGATATCTGCTTTGTTGACTGCTGATGTTAATATTTAAAAGTCCCAGGGCTACTTTAGCGTTTGCATCAGATGGTATATAGACTGTTGTTATCAGGACAACGTTAAACTCTCTGGGGAGGTAGATGGGCCGACATTTAATTGTCAAGTATTCCAAGTCCGGGGAACAGTGGCAGTCTATTAATGCTGTGTTTGTGCACCAGCTGTTATTGATGTACGCGCACAGTCCCCCTCCTCTGCTCTTACCGGAGTCACTCGTCCTATCATGACGATGAGTTGTATATCCCTCCAATTGTATAGCCGCATCTGTGATGAGTGGGTTTCAGTAATCAGCAAGACGCAGCTATCCTTGATGTTTTTTTCCACCGCAACCTATATGCACGCATCCCGCCCAATTTCCCGCCCAATTGGGCTGGTTAGTATGACCGTCTGCAGGTAAAATTTGGTAAAAGTCATTTCGGCTGGGTTTTCAACAAATTTATGACTGTAGAAATCACTAGAATTGAGTTCAAATTGGTCTGGATTACGTGACTCCAGGTGGGTTTTGAGCATTTTTTGGGCTGGAAAGCATCAATCTGGCAACCTTGTTCGGGTGGGGGGTTTCTGTACACCCATTGCCCTGCTTCCTGTAATTCATAGAATTGCTGGAATAGATTTATAGAATTTATTGACTCTACGTTGGCTGACTACATGTCTAAGGAGTGTCTCCATTAGATAGCCATTTGCTTTGTTTGGTACGCAAATTATCCTGAAGGTGCCGGTAATTCAAGATGTTTGGTGACAGTAATAACAACACATCCCATGTTTTTCATACTATGTTATTATTATTATGCTGTATTACCTGCACATATGCTGTTGTTTTATTGCCAGGCAATGGGAGTTTTTTATTTACTGTATCTCATTCAATACACAGAAGCTGTCCAGTGTTCTTCACAACAGATGAAATAGCAGTGAAAGCTTACAAATAAGAAGCATTAAGTAAGTATAGACAGTGTAGATGTTATGTCTTTCTTAGCATGTGTTGAGAGAGACCATTGGAAGATAAATAGTTTCCAGCAAGCCCCTCCCTATAGTACAGTATGTGCTGCCAGCGTTCCCTTCTGAGTGGTGTCAGATGCGTTACACTGTAGGTGATGTTTGTTGTTTGTTTGTTGTCTGGGCATCTGCTCGTGAGGGTTTGTGGCAGTCTATCTCTGGCAGCTCTGCTGAGAGACAGAAGGCAGAGGCAAAGTTAGAACTTGCGCTCTAAGGTAGAACACCGCGGTTAGAAGGTAAACTAGAGGTTGGAACACAGCAGTTGGAACATTACCTGGAGGCAAAATTCTAGATGTAGCAACTTCACCTGGAAGTGGACTTCTAGGGCGTATTCAGACCAGGAAAGTCCGATAGTTCACTTTGTTTGGTCCGAACCTAATTTTAAAATTTTGGTGCGGTTGGCTTTCAGACTGTGTACATTTCAGTAAGCGGACCAAAATCGACAACAAAGCCACACGCCCTGAGGTCGTTCAGCTATTGGTCAGAAACGACACGCGCAACAAGTTAAGGCTATGTCCAATAGGCCTACAAGTATCCAAAGAGCTCAGCGGCATAATCGTTCACGGCATATGTAGGCCCTATGGTATAGCGCTCACACGAAATATAGCGCAGACTATCTGAAGTTCATGACATGAAGGGAGTCTTCCTGATAGCCAATTGATTGATCCCGCGAGGTGGGATACATTTTATCCCTGTTTCTTTCTTTCTTTTTTTCTTTTTTATAATGTCATAAGCCTATATATAGGTTCGCTATAGCGAGCGGGCGAGATAACGAGTGCATCGTACAGCGTGCTGGCTGGTTTAGTCATCAATATTAGGATAACCACCTCCCTGCAATCAGTGTTTTACATTTGGGATGTCTGGGAACGACGCAAAACAGCCTCAATGTGAAACATTGGCGAGCTTATTCCAAGCACGCCATGTTTTCTTCTCGAAAATTAACAGTGCGCTAGACTGCCATTTGGATACGTTTGTATTGGAATAGTGGCTACCATTTGCAGCAATATTTCACGCACTCCATCAAGAAAAAAGTAACATGATGAGCACGGGCATAGCGTTTGGATCATACAAACTTGCCAACATGCCACCACAGCGGGTAAATTAATGAATTACCTTCGTTGTCTTCATCACAACTCAAGTAGGCTATTCCACTAGCCTACATCCATCCAACGCACAGCTAGCAAGCCAGGGGGATAAGTGCCAACGTCGTAATATTGCTATCATTATCAGAATCCATACTGTGCGGACTACAGTGTTTTCTTCCGTTTCTTCAGTAGATGCTTTTCGGATTTGCCCCAATCGACATTTAAAATGCGGTGATAGGTAAATTAACACAGTCTCTTTTTCCTTTCCTGTGCTCCACTGACAAGCCATCCTCATTGAAAATATGAATGACCGTAGCCTACAATAATGTAGCCTACGCCCACGATTGCGATAGTTTAGGCTATTATTTTATTAATATTAATATTGTTGCAAACAAACCACTCTGTCGAATTTACACCAAAGACATGGACATGACAAGTTTTTGAGTCGCTTTGTTTACACTCTGTTTCCCATGAATCTCGAAAAACGACGGAAGCTCCCGAGGTACAAAAAAGCAAAAAGTCTGGGATTAGGTCCGGTCTGCTTTCACACCTCCAAAAGGTCCGCACCAGGTTAGTTTGATCCGGACCGAGTCCGACCTTTCAGCTCGGTCTCGGTCCGCTTGTTTGGTCCGGACCAGGATTCGCTGGTTTGTATTCAGACCATCCCAAAAGGTCCGAACCTGGTCCGTTTGGTCCTTTGGTCCGGACCAAACGTGGTAGGTGTGAATACGCCCCTAAAGCACAGTGGCAAAAGAGTACTTTGATCCCAATACTCCAACCACTTAATCCAATTACTTGAATGAATGAGAGGGAGTTCGAGAGAGAGAGAGAGAGAGAGAGAGAGAGAGAGAGAGAGAGAGAGAGAGAGAGAGAGAGAGAGAGAGAGAGAGAGAGAGGAGGGGGATGTCTCACACACTCACACCCTGGTTCAGTTTAGCGTCACCTCTTTGTCTTTCTGTGGTCTCAGACTCTTTTGAAGAGTGACTGACCTTCACCAGGCATCCAAAGATACCAGAGGTCTTCACACACATGTGCACGCACACACACACACACACACACACACACACACACACACACACACACACACACACACACACACACACACACACACACGCGCATACACACACAAACACACACACACACACACACACACACACACACACACACACACACACACACACACACACACACAGGTACAAGTACACACAATCCATCCATATAGAAACAGCTATTAGTCTAACTTCTCGACTATATGCTGGTGAAATGTACTTCATTGTGATCGCTTCACACACACACACACACACACACACACACACACACACACACACACACACACACACACACACACACACACACACACACACACACACACACACACACACACACACACACACACACACACACACACACACACACACACACACAGAAACAGATATTCAGACAGACAGACAGAGAGGAATTAACAGTGTAGATCAGAGAGAAGACACACACACACACACACACAATGCTGAAATGTAATTGATTGGACACACACACACACACACACACACACACACACACACACACACACACACACACACACACACACACACACACACACACACACACACACACACACACACACACACAAAACCTCACACTGTGCTGGAATGTAGCTCATTGTGGTATCGCAGCGCGCTACACTGTGCTCCATTATGATCCATTGTGTTTTGGCGTGCCGGAGCATAATTTGGTCCTCATCATCAAAGCTGTGTGTGTGTGTGTGTGTGTGTGTGTGTGTGTGTGTGTGTGTGTGTGTGTGTGTGTGTGTGTGTGTGTGTGTGTGTGTGTGTGTGTGTGTGTGTGTGTGTGTGTGTGTGTGTGTGTGTGTGTGT
>NC_085876.1:4964363-4966863 GCF_034702125.1 Engraulis encrasicolus
TCATTAAATGAACATATCTGCAGAAAAAAGGTTGTCTACTACATCCTAGCGTGCATTTGAAGCAGATGTGTATTAATATGACTTTATGTAATGGATGTTTGGATTGGCTAACATCCCTGATTAAATGAGTATTGCTGTTATAAAAATCTGTGTACATCGTGTGAAGCAGCGTTAGTGTAGGAGGTGTGTGTCACCTACAGCTTTGTGTAATTACTGTTTGGAATCGTTAACATCGCAGATGAAATGAATATTGCTGTAATGAAATGTGTGAGCATGTGACGCTGCACTGTAGAAGCCCCCTTGAGATTACGGAAAATGACAAGCCAATAAAAAACAGAATGTGACAAGCCATCAATATTTTACAACAGATGTGCCTGCTGTGTCGTACTGTAAACCTTTTACCGACACACATGCAAGCATACACAGAGAAAGACACACACACGTGCATGCACACACAGAGACACACACACACACACACCAAACACAACACATACACATACACATACACACACACACACGCACGCGCGCGCACGCACACACACACACACACACGCACACACCAAACACAACACATACACACACGCGCGCACACACACACGTACGCACACACACACACACACACACACACACACACACACACACACACACACACACACACACACACACACACACACACACACACACACACACACACACACACACACACACACACACACACACACACACTGCTCTTCTTCTCTTCTGCCCCAGAAAGCAGCACATGTGTGTCCAGGTGCTGTGTAGCCAATTGATTCTACATTTGTGTGTGTGTGTGTGTGTGTGTGTGTGTGTGTGTGTGTGTGTGTGTGTGTGTGTGTGTGTGTGTGTGTGTGTGTGTGTGTGTGTGTGTGTGTGTGTGTGTGTGTGTGTGTGTGTGTGTGTGTGTGTGTGTGAGTGAGTGTGTATGTGTGTGCGTGTTACAACGACTATTTGTTAGGTGTGTGCGTGCTTGCGTGCGTGCGTGCGGCGTGCAGGAACATGCTAAAGAGAGAGAGAGAGAGAGAGAGAGAGAGAGAGAGAGAGAGAGAGAGAGAGAGAGAGAGAGAGAGAGAGAGATAGAGAGAGCGAGAGAGAGAGAGATGGATGAATATTCAGTAGGAGTAAAGGATGTTAGTGCTGTCGACACAGATCAAAGCGAAAGAGGAAGAAACACATCACTTCCATGTGCAAATATAAAATTATAATAGCACACACAAACACACACACACACACACACACACACACACACACGGAGTGACACACACACAGAGTAACACACACACACACACACACACACACACACACACACACACACACACACACACACGGAGTAACACACACACGGAGTAACACACACACACACACACACACACACACACACACACACACACACACACACACACACACACACACACACACACACACACACACATACAGACATGCATGCACGCGCAGACACAAAGCTTTGAACTTATTTTTCACTCCTGTCATTACATATACATCTGTATTTTCAATACTGCACAGTGCCATTGGAATGTTTTCTTTCTCTCTCTCTCTCTCTCTCTCTCTCTCTCTCTCTCTCTCTCTCTCTCTCTCTCTCTCTCTCTCTCTCTCTCTCTCTCTCTCTCTCTCTCTCTCTCTCTCTCTCTCAATCATCAATCATCAGTAATAAACTATTCTTCTATTGGTCTTCTCTCTTTTCATGTGCTCTCTCTCTCTCTCTCTGAGGATTTTCTATATAATCACATACTGGTCGGTCTACTTGATATACAGTGTGAGTCTAGCAATATGCTAAACGCTGTTGTGGAGCTGTGTTATCTTATTCCTTAGCAACAGTCTTTTGCTTTCCAGTCACTTCCTTGTATACTGCCATACTGTCAGTAAACAATATTAATTGAATGGGATTAAATCAATAAGAGATAGTGGGAGGGAGAAAGAGAGATAGGGCAACAAAAGGAGAGAACGAGAGAGAGCGAAAGACAGAGATAGATGTAGAAAGAAGGACAAATGGAGAGAATATGAGATAGAGGGAATGTGGGAAGTGTGAAAACTAAAGAGTGGAGTGAGAATGAAGTAGACAGCCTGAGGAAAAAAATGTGTGAAAGATGCGAAGCGTTAGAAGATGATGAGACTGCGATAGAAAGAATGAGAATAGGGGTGAGAAAAAGGAAAGGGTGTTGGTAACGGAAGAGGAGCTGAACGGGGGACAGGAGAGAAATGGTGAGAAATAAAAGTGTGATTGTGGAACAACGCCAGGAAACGAGAACATAATGAGCGACTCTTTCTAAGCTTGAGAGAGGACAGGAATTGTGTTCATATTCTTTCTTTCTTCTTTTCTTTCTCTGTTTCTCCTGATTGATTGATTGATTGATTGGTTGATTTATTGTCTCTGATTGAGTTTCTCAGTCTCTGCTTCTTTCTACCTGGGTCTCTTTCTGTCTCTCTTGCCTCAGTCACTGTCATCTACTGTCGCTTTGTCTAA
>NC_085876.1:4974363-4984363 GCF_034702125.1 Engraulis encrasicolus
ACCAAAGTCACCACAATCGCATTGCAAAGCACATCATATCCACTTTGTAGGATCTATTACTGTACATTACATTACACTAGGTTACACACCACAACCACCATGTAATTATATCACACTACACCAAACTCACCCCAATCTCATTGCAATACACATCACATCCACCATGCATGATCCATCACATAACATTACATTACACAAGGTTACACACTACAGCCACTATGTAATTACTTTACATTACCCTAAACATCACATGCATCATGACTACATTACATTACATACACCCCACAACCATCATGTACAAGTCAAGTACGATCACATCATATTTCATTACACATCACAACCAACATTGTATGATATATAACATTACATTACACTACATCACACTACCCTTTATTACACTAGATTACACACTATAGCCACCATGTATAATTGCACATCACATCACAACACATTACACAATACTTCACAAAACCACCGAATAGGATGTGAGTCTTCTTTGGACGGTGATTCCTTTGTATTCCTTTGTGTAGTGCTGCATGTGAGGAAAATAACAACAATGCAAGGGTGTGTTTCTTAAAAGCATAGTTGTTAGCCAGTTAGCAACTTGGGTAGTTGCCAATGGGAAATTGCATGGCAAACAACAAAGTAGATAACACAGTTAGCAACTATGGTTTTGAGAAATGCACCCCTGACCTTTACCTTGACAGTAATAACTGTGACCTTGACCTTTGACACCTAGCACCACCAGCACCCACACCACCGCAGTGAGAGCCCGTCCCGCATCCGCCACCTGGTCCACTCAGTGCAGCGGCTCTTCGCCAAGTCCCACTCCCTGGAGGCACCCTCCAAACGCGAGTACAACGGGGCGGCAGGGGGCCCACGTGGCGGGGAGTACCGGGAGAGAGGAGGTGAGGAGGGGGGCTGGTGTGTGTGCGTGTCTGTGTGTGTGTGTGTGTGTGTGTGTGTGTGTGTGTGTGTGTGTGTGTGTGTGTGTGTGTGTGTGTGTGTGTGTGTGTGTGTGTGTGTGTGTGTGTGTGTGTGTGTGTGTGTGTGTATGTGTGTGTGTGTGTGTGTGTGTGTGTGTGTGTGTGTGTGTGTGATAGAATGTGAGTGAGTGTAACTCCAAATGCAAGTATGCAATGTAATGCTTGTTACGTAGAGAATTCGCTCTTTGGTTTTCTATTAAGTACAGTACACTTTGTCTTTGACTCTGGTGCAGGTAACATGTGTGCAGATATTTTTAAATGTGGATATTTTTTAATCCCTTTACGTGTAAACATGGCATGTGGATAAAAATAAAAACTCCACTGTGGCAGGAGCCCCCTAAATGGGAGTTTTTTAAACAGGAGTTTTGACATGCACATTCTAAAGCTCTCTTTATGCGTAATCAAAAGGCTAAAACCACTGTGTTTTCAAAATATCGTGTCAACAGCTTTTCTGACTCTGATTCTGACTGTGACCTTGAGATGCAGGAGGTCACCGGAGCGGAGGAGAGGAGGGCGGAGAGCGAGGCGGCGAGAGGGGTCACCACCAGTCGCGCTCGGCGCGGCGCAGCAAGAGCCGCGAGCGCAGCAAGAGTGGAGACTACCGCCCCTCATCGTCTTCGCATGGCGGCCACGGCGGTGGAGAGTTGTCCTCGCACGGAGGGGGGCACCGGCGCCACCACAGTCACCACCGCAGCCGCACGGCCGGCTGGTGGAGCTCCGACGACAACCTGGACAGCGACAGCAGCTTCCTGCCTGGGGGGGTGCGAGGAGGGCGAGGTGCGGGTCTAATTAATTATTACTTTTATTACCTACGTTGCCTAGGATGTTACGTTTTCAGACGCGTTGGTTTTTTCGTTTGTGTTTGTTTGTTTCTTTGTCAGCAGGATAATTCAAAAATGTGTGCACGTATTTGAATGAAATTTTGTTGGAAATGACAAAAAGAACAGGTGATTAAATATTGGTGGTGATCCAGATCACGATCCGGATCCAGGGATTTTTTTTTTTAAGTTTCTTCACCATTGAGGGGAAGGGCCAATTTTGACATTCCAGTTTCTAACTCCATAAAAAATAAGGCAGAACAACTTGATAAAAATTAGGGTGTAACATAGTCAAATGTTCTAGCAAACCTCTTTGAGTGCATTTCTAGTTTCTAATTATATTCATTTCTAATTATTTATTTTATCTCACGACAAGGTGGGTGTATAATGATTACTTTTATTTTTAATTATATTTATTTCTAATTTAATTTAATTTGATCATTTATTTTATTTCACTGCGAAGAGGGCGAGGTGGGGGTGAAATTATTACATGTATTCCACCGCAATGATTGGTAACACTTTACTTGTAGCCAGCATCATACATATGGCATGACACGGTCATAACAGTGTCATAACATAGTCATGCATAAACATGACTAAACATAATAGTAATGTTACATACAGTAATGTTTGTGACTCATCCATGACTGTGATGATTGTAAGTCAACATGATCTCCAAAAATTCCGTGCTCCTGGACACGGATGTTAAGGGCACAAAATCCGTGTCCAGGAGCACGGATTTTGCCAAAATTCCGTGCTCCTGGACACGGAATTGTTTTCCGTGTTCCTGGACACGGAATTGTTTTCTGTGATTGACACAGAGAAGTGTTCTCTCTATAGGCTACTCCCACAGCTCTATGTTTCCACAGTCTTGTGTTTTCTCAGGATTTTTCTAATTTCAATTTTTTTTTCTCAACAAAACATTTCCTACTCACAGGTTAGGGTTAGGGATTGTTTTGGTTTGGGCACAGCTACTTTTCTTTCATTCATTATATGAATTTGATAGCCTAGCAACCAACTGGAAAAGGTATTTCTCAAAAATATGTCTTTAATGACAGGTTAAGGTTAGGGAATGTTTTGGTCAGGGCACAACTGAAATTGCTATTGCATTATTTTGTTTAGGATTAGCATTTGGTATGTATTTTCTAATGATAGAGTTACACAGTGCTGTGGTAATAGCCTATAGAAAGCATTTCCGTGTGCCCATCACGGAAAACAATTCTGTGTCCAGGAGCACGGAAAACAATTCCGTGTCCAGGAGCACGGAATTTTGGCAAAATCCGTGCTCCTGGACACGGATTTCGTGTCCTTAACACAGTGTTTCCCAACCTTTTTTGTGTCATGTACCCCCTATGCCTTTTCGCTGTTCCATGAGTACCCCCAACTCATGTTTTACATCCCTTTTTCTATTCCGGTGTGACTATGCTCCATGCATTTGTTAAAATCACATTTTTCCAAGTACCTCCTGCAGTGTGTTCGCGTACCCCTAGGGGTACACGTACCCCTGGTTGGGAAACACTACCTTAACATCCGTGTGCAGGAGCACGGAATTTTTGGAGATCAGGCTGTGTATAAAAGTGCTTTGGATAAAAGTGCTCGCTAAATGGTAAATGTACATGTAAATGTATGTATTACATATATAATGTAACTAAAACTCCTTTTATCCTTGTATGCTTGTAAGGTGGAGGTGTGACGGCCTACCACGAGAGCCTGGATGCCACACTGCACGAACTCACCATGAAGAGGCCCAAAGGAGGACCACCGGGAGCGGTACCCGGGGGTGGAGGTGGAGGGCCTGGGTCAATGGGGCCTGGCCCAGGAGGATCACTTGGTCCTGGGGGAGGAGGTGGCCCAGAGTGCCTGGCCTGCAGCAGTATGGTGATGGTGGGCGATGGAGGAGGTCACGGAGGAGGTCACGGAGGAGGTCATGGAGGAGGTCATGGAGGTCATGGAGGGGCACACTCCCTGAAGAGGTTAGTATGTATTGTATGCAACTGAAATTGCTGCCATATGCGGGGGCAGACAAACTGCACACTGAATTGTGGAAAGTGCCATATGGGCCCGGATATAAGACAGGGTTTTTGTTCCAAGAATAGGGCTTTAACTAGCTCGTCTTGTTTTCGCTGACTAGATTAATGATTTGGTCATCCTATTTCATAACAATGTCACAACACAGAATAATGTAGAGGTCAAGAAATTGTTTTGTCCATGTCCAAGTTTGTAGATACTATCCACATTACGTTGTGAAACATAATCGTATGTCCATCTGTCAATGTCTAAGCGGTGTGAACTGACAGTGCGAAAAAAGAAAAAAAAACGTTCTCTCACATCTCGCTTTTATTTACGTTCAGTTTTGAAAGTCAACTGGACAGCTCTGCTTGGTTTTCTTATCAGTCGAATTTCATTCGACATCTCTCTATGGTGGTATGATGGGCAGTCATGGGTAAGCGGTTAGGGCGTCAGACTCCCGTGCGTCAGGTTGCCAGTTCGACTTCCATACCCGACAGGTTGGTGGGGGGAGTAATTAACCAGTGCTTAACCCCATCCTCCTCCATGACTGAGGTACCCTGAGCATGGTACCGTCCCGCCGCACTGCTCCCTTGGGGCGCCATTGAGGGCTGCCCCCTTGTACGGGTGAGACATAAAAGCAATTTCGTTGTGTGCAGTTTGCAGTGTTCACTTCTGTGCTGTGGAGTGCTGTGTCACAATGACAATGGGAGTTGGAGTTTCCCAATTCACCTTTCGCAAAAGCCACGCCCCCTAGTTATTGTTGCTACGTCCGTCAAAAACGTAGAACCAGGCACACTTTTTGCTGCGTTTCATAAGCAATGCGTGTACACTTATTGCATACACACACGCTGATTACTATAAGCTATATTCAATTGTGAAGTACAACAACTTGATGATGGCGATGATAGTGCTTGTTGTTAACTGAGACATTTGCGGGGGTCCGTCAAGACCTTTGACGGGCTTTGGGCACACTGCGCAGCTCTTGAGCAGTCACGCTGGGCGTCTCTCTTCTGTTCACTTTAATGGTTTTAGTTGACAGTTCATATCTTCATAACAAGGTTGGAACAAGCGCAGCCCCATTTCAGTGTTACTTTTTTTTGCTGTCACACGCGATGCATAGACTACACACAGACACACGCACTGGAAAGGAGAGAGGGTGGGGGCTGCTCCGTGGGCTGTGCATTTGGCGCATATGACAACAAATATAAACGCAACTAGTAGTTTCCCAATAAAATTTGAATCATAATGCCGTGAATCCAATACTGTAATGTCATACAATATTGTCCTTTAGTCTGAGCGATGCATTGATTATTTGTCCAACCAATCCGAGCTCAGCAACGGTAACTAAGGAGTATAGAATTTGACTGAGGTCCGTTAAAAACTTGCGATTTCAGGGAGACATAAAACGTGTGCCTATGGCACCGTCACGTCCGACACCATCTGAAGTTTGATTGGGACTTCGTTTTTTCACTTTTCCGAAGCCAAAACCTCAAGCTGACTGATAACAGGAATGGATTAAGCCGTGTGGTCCTGGCGTCAGCGGTGTCTGGTCCCCCCAGCTTGCCGCTTGCCACCTTAACTATTTGGAACTCCTGACGGTGTTCCTTGGGCTGAGGCACTTTCTGCCTTTCTTACGAGATTGCCACGTACTGGTCCGGATGGACAACACAACTGTGGTGGCCTACATCAATAGCCAAGGTGGCTTACGCTCCAGGCAGTTACACTCCCTGGCGAAGCGGTTACTGCTCTGGGCAGAAGGGCACTTCCTCTCACTGAGGTCTTCGTACGTGCTGGGTATCCTTAACGTGAGAGCGGATATGCTCTCCAGAGACGGACCCTGCTTGGCAGAATGGAGGCTCCATCCTGTGACGGTTGGTATGATATGGGACAGTTTCGGCGAGGCCGAAATGGATCTATACACTTCAGAAGAGAACACCCACTGCAGGCTTTCTCTAAAGACCCTTGTGACTCGGCCATGGGCACTGATCTGGCTCACCCCTGGCCAAGCGGGAGGCTCTACACCTTTCCCCCGGTGGCTCCTTTGATGGCGGTTCTGCACTGGGTGCGTTCAGAGCATCCGTCCCTGCTCTTGGTGGCCCCCCTCTGGCACGGCCGTCAGTGGTTAGCAGAAATCAGTAATCTGCTTTTGGGAGCCTTAACCCTGAGAAGCGACCTCCTCTCCCAGGCCCGAGGTGAACTCTTTCATCCATGCCTAGAGTGGGCGTTATTGGTTTGGCCCATTCAAGGTTGAATGATGTACATGGAGCTAGGGTACGGGGACAGACCACGCTTACCCTGCTGTTCCTGTTAAGTCATAAGACCCCCAGCTGTGTCCTTTCTGGTCCAAATCTTCCCCACTGGGTTTCTCTCTGCACGGCTGACCTGGCGGGGGACGACCCATAGGGCTCCGGTGTTACAATCGGGAGTGATTATTTCCCCCATAGAGAGATGTCGAAAGCGGGACCCCCGCTTTTATACCCTCTGGGAAAGCTGCGATGATGGATCCTTGCAGCTTTTCACCTTCCGCAGTGATTATAAAGGTGCTTCGGTGGATGTCTCATAAGATGAGAACAACCCATAGAGAGATGTCTCTCTCCTTCTCCTTCATAGAACATGTCCCAATGTCCCAAGAATATACATGTCCCAATGTTACCATGGCCATCTGACAGCAACAGTTGAAACTACAATGCAGAAAAATGGATGCAAAAAATCTATCTACATCTATCTATCTATCTATCTATCTATCTATCTATCTATCTATCTATCTATCTATCTATCTATCTATCTATCTATCTATCTACCAGGAGCACCTGGTCTGCCATGACGGTCAGCCAAGCCAGGGCAGGAGGAGGAGGAGGAGGAGGATATGACAAGGCCCTGGTACCCATCGAACCCAAGAGCAAGGAAAGGACACTGCAACATCTGCAGGTACAGTGTGTTTGTGTGTGTGAGAATTCAAGGACATTGATGACGTCGATTCACCTCCGGGACAACAGGGGGCGAACTCCTTCAGTTCAGTTCAGTCACTGCGAAGCTAGTTGGCTCTCTAAAACGTAATATGCTACTAATATTTTTAAAGTTGAGGGATAATTAGATGGTACAAAATCAGCTCCTTTTAGTCAAGTATTACAGTCCGTGTGACTAAATGAAAAACAAACTCTGTTTTAAAAGACAATGAACAGACTTAATGGACATTCACGCCTACCTATCAGCTACTTCAGGGGTGTCAAACTGAAATTGACTCAGGGCCAAAATCAAAATCTGGAACGAAGTCACGGGCCGAACTCAACATTTATTTGTAAAAAATGACTAAAATTGTGTGTACATGCACTTCATATTCATAGTTAAATTTCAGACACACTCTTTCCCATCATATTTGTTAGTTCAAATGTGTCTGCACATCCCGTGACACAGCAAATTTCATGTTCAAGTCATGTTACGCTATACATTAAGGTGTATGTGGGCCAACTGTAATAGATATTGAAATGATCTTGCGGGCCGAATAAAAGGCCAAATTTGCCCCCCGGGCCTGAGTTTGACGTCCCTGAGCTAGTTGGTCAGCTAGCCATAGCCAACTGAAACATAATTTATGCTACTAATTTTAAAAGTTGTTGTGTAATTAGACCTACATGGTAGCATACAACATCAGTTTCTTCATTCAAGTTTTACAGTCCAGGTCATATTGTCCTGTTTGATCAGGTAATACAGGTAATATTATATTGTCCTGTTTGCTCAGGTAGTTCCCTTACCAGTGTGTTTGCTATAATTGTAAAATACTCATATTCAGATAAGATAGAGCAACACTCTTGTAATGGCCTTTTATAGATATGTTTTAAATTAATTAATCGGGAGGTGTAATATTGAAATAGTATGTGTGTGTGTGCACGTGTGCTCATCTATTTACTTTTCTTTGTGTGTTTGGGCCAGAAGGGGGTGTCTAGTTATGCAAATTTATGTGTGCTTGTAATTTTGATATGTGTTTACTGACATTTTGTTGGAACTTAGAGTTTGTACACATTTCTGTAGATGTGTTTACAAGTTGTAACTGTCAAGTTGAAGAACTGAAATGTGTGCGTGTGTGTATCTGTGTGTTTGTGCATTCACGCGTGTGTGTGTGTGTGTGTGAGTGAGTGTGTGTGTGTGTGTGTGTGTGTTTGTGTGTGACTTCACTGACTAAGAGTTTCTTGATGTTTTCAAGGTCATCATAACTTCAAGTTGTTTGCAGAACCCTGCTGATTTGAATATAATGAATACACAAAGACTTACACAATGCACCCAAACTGTACACACAGAGAGGCAGGTCAACAAACAAACAGACAGACAGACAGACAGACAGACAGACAGACAGACAGATGCACACACACACACGCACACGTACACGCACATTCACACTCACGCACACACACACACACACACACACACACACACACACACAGGGCCGCTGACAGGTTTGGCTGGGCCCGGGACAAAAAAATATCAATGGGCCCCCCTTCCTCCACCCCCCACCCCAAAAAAAAACAACAAAAAAACCCAGACAAACCTAGCCACCAATTTTTTTTTTTTCAAGAGAGACCAGGTGGCCAGACTAGGCCTACACTTTCGGCCTGAAAGCGCACCACATGATATGCTATGTATTATTAGACCTACCCATTATAAAATAAATGACATTGGTACCAAAGTAGCCTCACAATGATGCATACAATTCCATAGTAAATGATCTATCCATCCAATTATACTATCCATGCATTCTCGCCAACATTTATTTAGAAATGAAACAAAACAAATAGGATTCACATTGTCAATAATAACACAAGTGTTAGTGTAATTTACTTTGGCAATTTGAAGGCTTGCACATCAAAACGTGCCTGACTGAATCAGCTCCCGTTTGCTAAACTGACTTCAAGTGACGTGTGATGACAGTGAACAAGTGAGCAGCACACCAAAGACTTCAGTGGAACACAGGTCTTGTACTGTGCTTCCTCATCAGTCTTCCCACACCAGGAATAGCCAAAAACAGGAACAAGTCAAGTTGCAGAAATGTAGGCCTATATGCAAAACGAATCTACACTGTATTTCTCCCCACAAAGTTAACAGGTTGATCATGTGTTAGCATTAGCGCTAAGCGGGATTTATAGCCTACGCGCTAAGCGTTTATAGCGTTGCATATTAATAGCGCTGTTTTAAAAGTTCTCCCTTGCCCTCTCCCTGCGTGCGACGCAACTTCTCATCACGGTATGATCCCGGGCTAATGTGCATATTCTTAGCTAAGGTCACTGATGGTCAGATTTGAAACACAATTTTACTAAGCTGTTATAAAATGATCCGATGCCCGTTTTCTATTGTGTTTATCAGTGTGACTGATCTCATTTTAAACATGAATGCTGCAGTGCAGTGCGTGTCTGTTTATGAAGGGAAACCTTTGCTTTGTTTGTGTCCTCTGTCTGTTATTAGTACCTGCATCATCTGAAGAATATTTTACTGAATTCCTGGGGCTTCTGGTGCCTTCCTCCTTTCCTTCATTTTCTGCCCTCCTGGTTTGAACGACTGCGTCTTCAGACACCTTGGCAAATTGGCACGAGCCGCGTTTAAGTTGAAGACGTTTTTTTCTTTCTCGTAATGACCGACCAAACCATTTGTGCACTGGGGGTGGGGGGAGGTGCGAGTTCTTGATCCCTTTTTAAGGACAGGAAAGGCAAAATATCTGCATCATTTATTTAATGCAAATATAGCGCATTCTCCCTCTCTCAAAGACCAACTTATTTTGAAATGAAATGGAACCATTAATCACAAACTTAATGAGGGCCCAGTTCTGGGCCCCCCTATCCCTGGGCCCGGGACAAAAAGCCCTTTTGTCCCCCCCTGTCGGCGGGGCTGCACACACACACACACACACACACACACACACACACACACACACACACACACACACACACACACACACACACACACACACACACACACACACACATATACTCTTTCTCTGTCTTTCTCTCTCTCACACACACACACACACAGATTCACACAATCACAAACCAAGACACACGAAAGCACACCCACTCACGCACACACACTTTTTCCACTCGCCTCTTCTGACACATTTTCACACTCCTGCTTATCTTAGAACACTTCTCATTGACTTGCAGATTACACCCTCACTGACAAAGACAATTAATCTGCTGTCTCAAG
>NC_085876.1:5001863-5004363 GCF_034702125.1 Engraulis encrasicolus
CACACAGCATTATTCTTCTTCCTCTTTTTGCTTGCTCACCACCCTGTAGTTTGCCAGTGGACGCCAAGGAATCCCCTTGTTAAGTGGTTGTAGACATGCACCCTCTTCTCACAAAATTACAATTCTCTCTGAAATGCAACATTTCGGCATAAGGAACGCAGATGCGCACAAGTGGGTGACAGGGAATTACTGTAAGTGACAAGTTACAATGTTTTTAAAGATATTTCTTGCCCATGCATCATACAGCATAGCCAAAGTGCACTCTCAGCCTGGGATCGGGTGTTGACATAGAGGATGTGTCTGTGTGACACAAGACTGAAGCGTAACAAAAATCTCTCTCTCTCTCTCTCTCTCTCTCTCTCTCTCTCTCTCTCTCTCTCTCTCTCTCCATCCAGCCCCAGCCGCACCCGCGCACCAAGCAGCACAGCAACTCAGTGGACGGCGCCGAGCCCAGCAGCACTCGCTCCACCTCGTCACGGGCCGGCGTCTACCCTAGCTCGGGCCGGAACCGGCAGAACAGCAACTCAGCCGAGAGCCTGGACGGCGGTCTCGACTCCGGGAGAGGACGCGGGGGGCTGTTCAGAGAGGCGTCCTTCCAGCATGGTGGGGGTGGGGGAGGGGGAGGAGGGATGATGATGAGACCCAAGCACAGCAGCTCAGCTGATAACCTGCTGGAGAGCAGTGGTGAGACACTGGAGAGAGGGGGGGGGGCAGGGGTTCCGACAGGGGGGGACAAAAGGGACAGTTGTCCCTGGCCCAGGGAGAGAGGGGGCCCATAAGTGGGTCCTCATTCCATTGTATGTATGTATTGGGTTGGGGGGCCCTTTCAGACGACTTTGCCCTAGGCCCGGCCACGGCCAAAGCTGTCAGTGGCCCGGAGGGGGAGGTTGAAAGATGTGTGTTCATGTGCGTGTGGGCGTGCATGTGTGTGTGTGTGTGTTCGTGCGTGCATACGAGTGTGTCTTTATACGTGCATGTCCGTGTGGGCGTGCATGTGTGTGTATGTGAGTGTGTGTGTGTGTGTGTGTGTGTGTGTGTGTGTGTGTGTGTGTGTGTGTGTGTGTGGGTGTGGGTGTGTGTTGGGAAGTGTTGCATTGTTGAGCGCGCGTGTAATTTATTGGATTTGCTTTTCTATTGTTTCTGGTTTAGTCAGTTTTCCAGGGTCATTTCCACAATAGAGAGTCCAATTGAAACAGTCTTCCATGAGTATTACTGTAGTTCGTCCTACTAACTAAAGTATATGCAAAATTTAATTAATTTCTCTCTCTCTCTCTCTAATCAAATTAAATCAAATCAAATAAAATGATGCTTTATTAGCATCAATGATGAACTCATTTTAATTAAATAAAAAGGCAAAGAAACCAAAAAAACAATAACAAATGTGATTATGATTATATCTCTCTCTCTGTGTCTCTATCTCTGTCTGTCTGTCTGTCTGTCTGTCTGTCTGTCTGTCTGTCTGTCTGTCTGTCTGTCTGTCTGTCTGTCTGTCTGTCTGTCTGTCTATCTCTCTCTCTCTCTCTCTCTCTCTCTCTCTCTCTCAGGTGGGATGAGGAGCCATAGGGAGAGGGGCATGGGCCACGGGGGGAGTCTGGGGAAGTCTGCCTCCCTGCCCCAGAGCGCCATGTCCTTCAGCAAGATGGTGGCTTCAGGCTCGGCAAACACCTCCATAGACCAGCACAAGCCAGAGGGGCGCGCTCGCAAACTCAGGCCCTCCATTGCGGTGCAGGTGAGAACACGTGTGTGTGTGTGGTGTGTGTGTGTGTGTGTGTGTGCGTGTGTGTGTGGTGTGTGTGTGTGTGTGTGCGCGTGTGTGTTTGTGTTTGTGTGTGTGCGCGCGCATGCAAGCATGCGTATGTGCCTACATGTGTGCGTGCGTGCATGCGTGTGTGCATGTGCACGTGCGTGTGTGTGAGTGACTTGCAAGCTCAGATGCATTCTGTAGCTGTGCAGTGATTCTTGAGTGCTTAATCCACGCTTTTCTGTATTTGTCATTGTGTGTGTGTGTGTGTGTGTGTGTGTGTGTGTGTGTGTGTGTGTGTGTGTGTGTGTGTGTGTGTGTGTGTGTGTGTGTGTGTGTGTGTGTGCTCGCTCGTGTGTGTGTGTAGGTGGACAGCTCTGAGACGCTGTCGGACTCTGAGGGAGAGGGGAGGTCTCTGAGGGAGGTGCACTCCATTGGGGTTCAAGTGGAGGACGACAAGAGGTACGAGAACTCCACTAATCTCCTCTCTTCTATCCTTTCCTCTTGCCTTCTCCTTTCCTATCTTATCTTCTCTCCCACCTTGATTTCCTGAAAGGACACAATTTACGTGTATACAACACTTTTGCATTCCTTCAAGCAGGGGTGTATCAGCAAATTGTGGGCCCTATGTCCAATCAGCTCCAATGAACCCCCTCAGCCATATATCTACATAAATCGAACTGTGTGTGGGCCCCCTATATACATGGGGCCCTGGTGACTGAGTCAAACTTTACCCCCCTGAACGTCTCCCCTGCATTC
>NC_085876.1:5009363-5016863 GCF_034702125.1 Engraulis encrasicolus
ACATACACACACACAGACACAGACACACAGGCGCACACACACACAAACACACACACAAGCATAAACACACACACACAAACTAAATATCTGTGTTCTTTGTATTCTGCCATGTGTGCTTGTATGCATGTTGAGCTTCAGGCAACATATTCACTCCATATGACACAAGTGAAGTTCAATATTGTATTTCAGCAATATAACATGAGTGGTTGTCAGGGGATATTCTCACGGGTCTGATGCAGCCGCAGGCACCAAGCTGAAGGATGCGTGTTGCTAAAGTCTCTCGTTCTCCTTCCCTCTCCACCAAACTCCCCACTAAGCTTAGGCTCTGTTTTGTTCACACTTTTGGATTCCCACTTTCTCATTTATTCCCTGGAGCTCTCGTATCCTTTCTTTTTTTTTTAAATCTTTTGGGGGTTTCCAACTTTCTTTAGACAGGACAGTGAAGAGTGGGACAAGAATTGAGTGGGAGAGAGAGATGGGGGAGGATCGGGGTATGACCCAGGTCAGGATTTGAAACCGGGTCGACCGAGTAGAAGTCCAGTGCCCAGCCGACTAAGCCACTGCTGGTGCCCTCATATCCTTCATAATTGTGATGGCACTCTCTCTTCCCACGGTCATCTCACTTCCATAATCCCTCCCTCCCTTTGTCTGAGACTTTGTATCTCTCTCCCCCCATCTCTCTCTCTCTCTCTTTCTCTCTCTCTCTCTCTCTCTCTCTCTCTCTCTCTCTCTCTCTCTCTCTCTCTCTCTCTCTCTCTCTCCCTCGCTGTCTTTATCTACCGTTGTTTCATCCATGGTGTATCATGAGGTATCCTCACCACTATGTGCCTAGTGGCATATAAATGTGTTTTGTCCAATAATAATTTGTTAAATTGTGAGACCGGAAATAGCTGAATGATAGGGCATTCGTGCCACAACACACTGATACTGGATGGATTGATGCATGCATATGAGAGAGAGAGAGAGAGAGAGAGAGAGAGAGATTTGTTTACACCCTCTGTTTCCAACGCAGCTGGATTTTGAATGGTGTTTTGATACCTGCCAGACACAGATGTGTTCTAAAGCTACAAGAGAAAGGGAAGATGGAGGACTGGTGTCAGACTAGAGAGATAACAGGCACAGAAACACAACCTGGCAGAGGACGCTAGTTGGAGAGGACTGGAGAAAAGAGGGAACAAGACAACAGATAGAGAAGAAGTGAGAAATAGCCTAAAGTGGAAGGGCAGGGCCAGGGAGAGAGAAAGAGAGAGAAGGCTGACCGACTCGATTGGGCAGACAGAGAGAGTAAAATCTACACTGCGGCAGAATGGGAACAGATTGGGGGACGGGGGATAGACAGACTTTGACAGTGCAAGAGTGACTATTAAGGGAGTTTCTTAACCTCTCTGAACTTTTAACAGTCTCCTCTATTACCATCGACTAAATCCAATAAATGAATGAATACATGAATTCAAAGTAGATGGAAATTACCTCTGCCGCATATATTTTAATGAAATCACCCCAAGGTCCTCCACACTCAAAAACTTAAGAGCTTTCTTGCAACACTATAAAAGTCTATTTAAATGCAATTTTCACCAGTCTTTTTTTCACTTTAAGGTGCATCTGTCAACATTTGAGTAACACAAACTGGGATTTTTTTAGATGTTGGCAAGAAATAAAAAATCACATTAGATTGCTAGACTGTATTGTAGGATAGGGATACCAGGAATGGGACGAGAGATGGGTTTTAAAAAAACGGTGTATTAACTAGCTGTGTATTAAGGTAGCATTTGAACAGCTGGAACTGTTTGATAATGTTTTGTCCTTGCCAAATCAAAGGGGAAAAATCCATGGGGGGCACTGTGGTGCAGCGTGCCCCGGGTCTGGCCTGGGACGTTTGCCGGCCATGCAGCATCTCTCTATCCTACTCTTCCTGTCATGCTCTGTCATAAAACCAAGACAACCAAGACACAAAACCAAAAGCCCTTATAAATGCCATGATTTTATTGATAGTATCTAAGAAGAACAATGAAAGCACAAAAGAGCACATTATATCTTCATTCTAGTTATTTAATTTCTTTTCATAAATAACTATTACCTCCGTCAAGGAGGTTATGTGATTGTCCGAGTTTCTGTGTACATTCGATTGTTTGTATGTATTTGTACACCAGAGGTTGTAGGTGCGATCTCTGAGCGCTATTCTAGTTTATAATACTTTATTGAAAATGCACTATGTATAGCATTTTGAAAAGAGTTCCACTATTACAGTTGATAATGAATCAGCTCAAGGTCTATCAAAAAGTGTTTTTCTTTTTCTTTTTCTCTTCAGCCATTTTTTGTCCGACTCTCGAAGGCCTTGGCTTCTGATGCCCTCTAGCAGTAGCAGTTTCTACTAATAAATGACTTTTTAAAGTTGAATTTCCCATGATGTGGGTCCTTTATTATTTGGGCTCACTTCCTCTGATCCGCTGCCCAGACTGCCAGTGTAGTGTTATTAGTCACCAAGAGGGACAGTCACATTTGCTGCCTCCCTCCTCTTTCTGGAACAGATAGATGACTTCTGCTATGTTTCTTCCCCTCATTCTCTCCCTTTCTCTCCGTATTGGGCACCCATTTCTCTCTCTGTCTCTGTCTCTGTCTCTCTCTCTCTCTCTCTCTCTCTCTCTCTCTCTCTCTCTCTCTCTCTCTCTCTCTCTCTCTCTCTCTCTCTCTCTCTCTGGAAACCATTTCCCTTCTCTGTGCTCTTTCTCCTCTATCTCATTCATTACCCCTTTGTTTTTTTCATTCAGTCAGTCTCTCTTTTTCTTTTTCCCTCTCTGTCACATACACATGCGCATGTGCATGTGGATGCCCAGATGCTCAAGCCTTACTACTACTACTACTACTAATAATAATAATAATAATAATAATAATAATAATAATAATAATAATAATCTCCCTCTCTCCTCAGTGCTAGAGATGATGCGTTCAGCTATTGGCTCCGCCCAGATGCTGATGTCACAGAAGGTGCAGCAGTTTTTCCGCATGTGCCAGCAGAGTGTGGTGAGTGCTCCTCTTCGTCATCATCATCTTCCTCTTCTCTATTCTTCATCCTCCCCTTCCCCCTCTTCTTCATCATCATCTTCCTTTTCGCTATTCTTCAGCCTCCCCTGCCTCCTCTTCTTCTTCATCATCTTCCTCGTCTCCTTTATTCTTCACCCTCCTCTTCTACTTCTTTATTCTATATTCTCAATACTACATTTCTTTACTCTTCATCCTATATATAATACATGGCATATCAAACTGAAGATGTGAAGGGTAAGTGAAGAAGGGAGATCACCTGATGCTACTGTCGCCCACAGAGGAAGGGCTACAACAGCACCTGGACACTCTAAAGCATTTCTGTCAGAACTGGGCCCTGACAGTCCATTTGGCAAATACAAAGATCGTAATCTTCCCGAAGAAACCCAGACTGCAGGCAACCAGACACCTTTTCACTCTAGGAAACACCACTCTAGAACATTCATTATCCTATAATTACTTAGGCCTGACACTCAGTGCCTCTGGAAGCTTTGACCTTGCAGTGAATGCTCTAAAAGAAAAAGCTTGTAGAGCTCTCTACGCTATCAAAAGAAACTTTTACAAAATCCAAATTCCAATTAAAATCTGGTGTAAAATATTTGACATAATGTGTGTCATTATGCCTATTGCATTATATGGATGTGAAGTATGGGGCCCACTCAGTAAGCTAGACTACACTAGATGGGACAAACATCCGATAGAATCCCTGCATGCAGAATTCCTCAGAAACATCCTCAGAGTCCAAAGAAAACTCCCACAAATGCATGCAGGGCAGAATGGAAGATTCCCATTGGCAATAAATATTCTATGGACACATCTAAAATTCAGTGAAGAAAACACTAGTCCCAAGCATTTAAAACCCAAGAGGTTAGCCCTAATACCAATCCCCTCAGTCAGTTGGTTCTGAGGTTAACTAAACCTCCTAACACACTAACTCATCAACCTCAGACCATCCCTGCTGTAAAAAATCAAATCAAAGTAAAACAAATTATGAACCAACGCAAGGATGCATATCTGGAACACTGGGAGAACCAGACCAAATGACAATCCAAATTAGAATGCTATCTTGGACTAAAAAGACATTATGAATTGGCAGAGTATCTCTACGCAGTCAGAGATCCAAAGCAGAGACAGATCCTTACCAAGTACAGGTTCTTTGGCCACAGTCTAGCTGTAGAGAAAGGACGTTAAGAAAAAACATGGCTACCAAGAGATCAGCGGATATGTGGTCACTGTACGACTGATGAGGTTGAGACTGAGATGCACTTTCTGCTTCACTGTCCAATATATGAACAAATTAGACAGCAATATTTTCTAATCTTTGCAAAAGAAGTACCAAATTTTAACATACAACATGACAATGAAACGATGGCTTATTTTCTTGGAGAAAGACACAACTGCACAGAAGTAGCAAAATACGTTGCAGCATGCCATACCCTGAGGGACAGTGAGAGTGTATCCTAAATCCTCCTTTTCTTTAATCTACATCCTCTTCTTCCTTTTTTCATTCTTTGTCTTCTTTTCTTCTCACCCTCTCCTTCCTTTGTTCTTCTCATAATCATATTTGTCTCTCTTCTTCCTCTTCTTAATTCTTCATGTTTCTCCTCTTATTCCTTCTTATCATCATCATCATCTTCATTTGCCTCTTCCTCCTGCTTTTCTACCTCCTCACGCCCCTCTTCTTTATTCTTCCTGCTCATCTACCTCCTCCCCTTTGTCATCCTCCTTCTCATTTGTACTTTTCCTCATCATTGTATCTGTCTGTCTCCTCCTCTTCTCCCTCTCCACTCTTGTCTTCCTCTGTCCTCTGTTCCTTCTCCCTCCTCATCCTCCTCTTTATTAGTCTTCTTCAGCAAGGGAGGTAGGCTAGCCTATACTCGAGACAGAGTCAGTACATCAGAGGCCGGTCCTCTTACAGTTGGTTCCTATGACAACCATTCACCCCATTTCAGGACAGCCGTTCTACAGACCCCCCAGAGTCACTCATACACTGAGAGCATTCTAATCCAATCCAGAATTTGACACAGACATACCAAACTGCAGATGTGAATACACCAACACACTCTTTATGGACGTTTAGGTTTTAGAGTTTTTGATATAGAGTGTTATCCAAGTACTAAACTGACCGGTGTGTGAAGATTACAGAATGTACGTACCTGACTTACAGTACAGGCTCTGTCAGTTGGTTGCTATAGCAACCATTCCCCACCCCAACCAAACCCGCTGTTCCAGAACCGCTCTATATATCAAACTGAAGGCATGAACACAGCACAGTGTTTACAGCAAAAAACTGCCTTCAACTTTGTATATTTTATCGGTAATCTGATCAGGGTTTTTACATACAGTATATCAAACTGTGTGGGTGAAGGGTTGTAAGGGGTTAGTGAAGAAGAGATGGTGTTTTATCTCAACATATAAGCTGATAAAAGAAAATGCCTGCAACGTTGTGACATTGCCTAGTACCCCTAATCTGATAGAAAGAAACATCAAATGTGTAGGCCTAGTCGTAATAGGCGTGCACAGATAGAGACGAGGTGGTGGTAAAGCAACTGCCACTGCCAAAGTTTTTTTTTTAATCACGATGTACTGTGGTCCATGGTGACATGATATTGTACAAATACTTATTGAGGAAAACCATGGGCCAGTAATGGGCCGATATAATACTGTGTAGGCTATAGCCATGTCCACATGTCTTCCACATGTCCCTAACAGCGACCTCAATCCTTAAAGCCAACTTATAAAAGGGGCCATTTCTTAATGGGTTCAATGTTTACTCATCCCCTACCAGGACCCCTCTGCGTACCCACAGCCTACCTGCCAGGACCTGTCCAGCTTCTGGGAGCTTCTGCAGCTGTCCATCGAGGATGTGCGTGTGAAGTTCCAGGACCTCCAGCGGCTCAGGGACTCTGGCTGGAGGCTGGCGGCTGATAAAAAGGTGAGAGGCTCAGGCAACACACTGCCGCCTCAGCCCCCCACCTCCAAATCCAGCTCCAGCAGAGGAGACAAAATGACCGCCGTGCAGCAGGCGGGTCACGGAGCCAAAATGGCCGCCATGCAACAGGCTCAGGGTCACCCGCCACTCGCACAGAGCACAGCCACACGCACTGGGAGGAGGAGGAGACACAGCAAGCAGACTTAATGCAATGGAGAAAGCACATATACACTTGAATAGAGCCACACACAACACACACACACACACATGCGTGAACACACACACACACGCGCGCGCGCGCGCGCGCGCGCGCTCCAACCGTATCTCACTCATTTCGTGAAGTATTCACGAAAAAAATAGATTAATTTTCGTGGTGCATTCACGTTATTGCCCGCCTTTCGTAAAGTCTTCACGAAAATAATAGATTAATTTTCACGCTGCCTATTCACTTGAATTGCCCGACTGTTGCCTAGCGACCCACTAGTTTGATGCCCTTTCGGTAGCCTACCGTCACATGGTAATCAAACATTTCAAACAAGCAATTAAGGGTTAGGTTTAGGGTCAAGGTTAGGGTTAAGGTTAGGGTTAAGGTTAGGGTTAGGGTTAGGTTTAGGGTTAAGTAGGGTTAAGGTTAGGGTTAGGTTTAGGTTTAGGTTTAGGTTTAGGGGACATAAGGCGTAAGTACCGAAAGGGCGTCGAATTAGTGAGTCCCGAGTGTATCAGCAGTGTTCTGTCAGCACCCCCTCCCCTTCCCTGCAGACGTTTGGATAACCATAGCAGCAGTGGGGCAATTCAAGTGAATAGGCAGCATGAAAATTAATCTATTATTTTCGTGAAGACTTTACGAAAGGCGGGCAATAACGTGAATGCACCACGAAAATTAATCTATTATTTTCGTGAAGACTTTACGAAAGGCGACACACACACACAAAATGTAAACTGAATCACTCTCCCCAATGACCTCGGGAACCTTACGTGACCTTAGCATACACATACAGTAAATGCAGACAGACAGACAGACACACACACACACACACACAAACACACACACACACACACACACACACACACACACACACACACACACACACACACACACACACACACACACACAGGCCTAGAACCTCGATTCCTTTTTCCTCCATGTTTTTGTGTGTCTCATCTGCTGTAGTGATAACTGGCTACTCCGGCTCCAGAGAGTAGAAGTCCACACCGCATATTTAATCCATCCACTCCAATCGGATGTCACTTCTCAATACGAACCCTGTGTCCCACATCATAGTGCGGGATTTGTCGTGAACTTGGAACATAACTTTGGCCATGTTTTATGACACATCACAAGTTTAAAAGCACACAAGTAGCATGAAAAGGGTTATTGTTGAGAAATGCCTATAGTGGAACAAGCATTTAGACCCAGTTATGTGTGACGCCAGGTAGATGCACTAAGTAGCTTATTAACTGCTTGTGTTGATAGTAACTGGGTTTTACCACTAATTAATATTTAAGACTCCAGATCCAATTTAGTAGTT
>NC_085876.1:5021863-5086863 GCF_034702125.1 Engraulis encrasicolus
ACACACACACACTCACACACACACACCCTAGACCGTGTCTGTTTGATTCTGGCTGACCATAGCTGGTTCCTATGTGGTTCTGATCAGATCGGTTGTGGTTCTGGTTTTGTGGTCTGTACACTGTGAGTGGCTAGTGTTGAAACGGTTTCAATTGTTTTACTCGTTTGAACATGTGATCTTCGTGTGAATAGTCCAATTAAAAGAAACACACACACACTCACAAGAGAGAATGGCAGGGGTGGCCTATAGGAGGACAGTCAGTTTGGACAAAATGAGGCAAAACTAGCTTCTTAAATGGATACTTCCAAGCATTGAATAAATACTTTTTAAAAGTGCCAAATGAGCCAGTCTTTTCAACGGTTCTTTGAAAGGAACTAGCCACTAAGATCGGGATATCCATAAATCCCTAGCCTGATTATCATGGACTTTCAAAACTCTTCGAGACATGGTCTGACCAAGAAAAGTTGTTGCGTCACTAGGAGGACTTGGCCTGGCTAATAAATCCCATCTCTAGTAAATGCAGCTCTTAGCTAAGCATGTTGGAAAATGTGACAAGGACTCGCATTCAGCTAGCTGCCTGGCCTAGCAGCTACGCTAGCTTTAGGAGTAAGTTGAGGCGAGTGTCAGTATATGAGTTAATGTGTCACAGCGTAGCAGCAAGTCACTGGTGTGAGTGTGTAGGGACGTTCCGTAAATATGGTCCATAAGCACCTAATTTAACAGACTTTTGGGGAAAAAGAAATAAAATCTTTCCTATTAACCTACACTCCAATGTATCTAATATATCCATCTAAGCCAACCTTTCTTTTGCAGGAAGACCTTACAGTGAGTCAGATGTGCATGTGCCTTAACACTAGGACAGATTCACTGATTAGGAGTTTATTGATTAAGTTTAGTATGCCTTTACTCTCAGCCTGCTTCGTGTACTTTACAAGAAGTGTGGAAAATATTCACTCTGTGCAGGAGAAGACCATGATGATGTTTCAGGCGTTGGGTATGTCTAATAATTTAAGGACTGTATCTGACAGCCGGCTGAGTTTGCCCACTGTACAGAGTAGATCCCACTGGTCTGGTGAAGAGACAAGGGAAGAAGACACATCTGTCTCTCACTGTCTCTGGTATTGTCCTATGGAGTTATGTCCAGTCTTTTGGCCCCCTCAATTTGTTCCATCATAGGCCTAGAGACTACAAGTCAGGCCATACGGCCCTTGATTTTACCTTGTGTTGACTGGGTCTTCAATGGGCTTGGAGGGTCGAGAGGTTTGTCTCTTTGTGTTCCCACCTGCAGTGTCTTGTGTCACCAGTAGGTTGCACCAAACATCATTGTGCTGGGGCCCAGGTTGGCATCTCTGATTGCTCTAGTTTTCTCTATCTCACAGACAAGACAGATCAACCGCCGGTTTGTTGATCTGAACCTTCATAAGACCAGCACAGCTCCGCAGCACGCAGCACTCTCTGGGTTAGCACTTTAGCAAGATGGCAGAAATAAGAAAAGAACAGAAAATACATTTAAGTGGATAATAAGCACAAAAAACGTACTCTCTTCCACTGTGAAGGACTATAGCCAAGAAGAGGATTCTTGGTGGAGACCGACTCTGATTCCCTGGAATCAGATACCCCTCATCTCTCACACACACACAGACACACACCTTTAATTGCTCCACATCTCACACACATGCCTTTAATGGCTCGCTAACTCACATTTCACACAATTTATACAACTTTTAGTCCTCACTCGCTCAGATACACACACCACATCTTATGTCCAGCCCAGAATACACTTTTAAACACTTTCCTTAACATCCTCTCTTGCTATCACTGTCATGTAAGCCTGGTTGGTTCTGCAACCTGTTTTCTCACTTCTCTCCTCTCTCCACTCCATCTTTGTGCAAATGCATACACCATGTTTCTTCTGCTTGCCTTGAACATGTTGCTATTAAATGTACATTGCTGTGCGTGTGTGTATGTAGGCTATGTGCGTGTGTGATGGCAACAGCGGGACAGCCCGGGTATGCTGGGGCTTTCTCTTCTTCAGCCCAGCAGAGCCTGAGGCCCAGGCCGCTTCACTAAAGAGACTCAATGGCGCCCCTTTAGGTAGGGCCCACATTTAACCCATCAGCAAAAAAGGACAAATAGAAAAACAAATAAGACTGAAAAGAAAAAAAAGGAAAAAGAAAATGGGGAAATGGAACAGACTTTTTCTCCTTTCTCTACTTACCTCTTTGTCTGGACTGTGCTCTCAAATGAACAAACAAAAGCAAAGACTGAGCCTCTCTGTCTCTTCTGAAGAAGACAGCAACACTTAAAAAAACACCTTAATTTGTTGTTAACTGCTTTGTATTTTGTTTTGTTTTGTTTTATAGCAATGATATATTTTGGTGTGTGTTTGTTTGTTAGCTCACAGACTTGAGTGAGCTATACCAAGTCTATCTGATCTGGTTTTATGTAGGAGCTGGGTGGTAGCTAGCTGGAACACCTGTAGCGGAAGGCTAGGCTCATCCCTCAGCCACCTGACTAGAATAGGCTGTTAGCGCCATGGCTAGGCTAGTCCATTAGCACCATGGCAGGGCTGGGTCTTTAATGCTGAGATTAGGCTGTTAGCACTGAGGCAATGCTGAGACCATAGATAAAGGAAACTAGATGATGCATTGACTTCGCCTGTGTATTGGAACGATTGGTTGTATCTTGCCACCGCTATCTTTATTAGGTCCAATGTTGCTTGAAAGAACATCAGCAATTAGTGACAAGATTGATCTTTGATTTGAAAATCATCCTGTCAATGGCGGTTTCAACAGTGCGAAAAACATAGGTATCCCCTACCAAGATGGTTGTGCCAGAGGCTGGCCATGCCGAAAGTCTGAATGTGACATCTAGTGTTCTATATCTACGGGCTGAGGCAAGGCCAAAGCATTTAGTGCCAGGTCTATGCTGTTAGCACCAAGGCTAGCCCGTTAGCACAGAGGCTAGGCCGCTGTGCTGTCCTTTTGGGTTTCTGTATCAGGTCAGCCATAGGCCTACATGTAGATGGTTTAGGGGTGTAAGGTGTTTGTGAGGCTGAGCCCCAAGCTAGGGCAACGGTAGACGATTTTAGGGTACTAGGTTGTTTCTTGTTATGTAGCACTGCAGAGCTACTAGCTATGTATGCTAATAACCACACTGTGATGACGTTGACATCCCACACGGTAATACAAATAACACACACTCCTCTGCAACTAACGGAAGTATGTGAGTCATAGAACACTGAAAAATTACTGTGTAATTTAAATATGAGAATCCTTATCACACTTAGTTTTATTATGTATATACAATCTATTACTACTCAGTTACTTGTATTAATATTATGGCTTGTTATGACCATTGTTGTTATTATAATATTGCTACTATTACTACTAGTATTATCATTGCAATTAAATGTTATTTCAATTACGATCATGAATAATCTACTCTGTAGTTGACCTGAATGGGCGTTTCACATGTGAAGAGAATTTAATATATGGAGACTTTTAATTAAATGCTGCTACTTAGAGTTTTTTGTAGGACGATCAGGGGTGACTATCCGAGAGGAGAGACACCAATCTCTGCCCTCACACTTGCATGCAAAGAAGAAATTAACAAAAAAAGACAAGAAGAGAGAAAGAATCAGCTTTTTTCACTGAAGACCAAAAGCGATCTTCCACTGCGATCCTGGACACGGAGGCCTGTCTGTCACCATAGAAACGGCCACCGGCCTGAGGAGGGCACACGATTGGCCCTCGCCGTGGTTACGAGCAGACAGGGCAGCGGAGATTGTACTCGCACTATGGGATGGCGTCACAAGCTGAGATGAAACCTGTTTGCTGTACGGCCACTGTTTAGAGGTTCTCCCAGAAATGTGTATTGTAGCAAAAACATTGCCAACCATACTATTTATTTGTTTATTTGTTTGTTTGTTTACTCTTTTTTCCTTCTCTTGTTTTCTTGGACTGCATCATATTTCAAGAGATTACACAGCAGAACTGCAAAAGCATCACACATTTTTGACTCTGTGTTCATATTTATTATTGTGTATTGTAGTGATATTTGTTCGCTCTTATTTTTTTTGCTATTTGACAACAGTGCCAAGGTGAAGGGAGGGAAGATCAATCTTTTTCTTTTGTTCCCGCCCCGACTCCGTCCTCTGTTCATCTCCCAGAATTCATAGCAATAGGGTAACCGCCATGATGTAGGAGGTCATCTTTGACGACCTTTAACCCTGTGACAGCATCAGAGGCGGACGGAGCGGGACAGATTCCTTTTAGCACAGTGCTAACACACTCTCTGGCGTGTCTTTTTATTTTATTTTTTATTTTTTGGTCTCTTCTCTTCTCTGGCCATGGGTGTGTACAGCTAGTACAGGTGTGCGTGTGTGATGTGTGTGATGTGTGTGTGTGTGTGTGTGCGTGCCAGTGCACAGAAGCAAGAGAAGGCTCACTGTGATGTGGATTATTATCTTACACAGAATGTAACACTGTCGACGTTGTAAACATTTTCTAATTATTACAAAGCTATTTTAGCGAGTTTAAACTGTGTCCCTCTCCTTGATTTTGCCATGTTCATTTTATAGATGCCATTTATGATGTGTGAAAGGCAAGGGTGTGAGGGGATCAGCTGTGCTGGCTGAATCTCAATATTCCTCCCGCTTCATACCTGAGGGAAGGAAAATATCGTTCTTCATAAGGAAGTTCTTCCAGGAGTCAATGATCCCATTCATCATGTGCATGCTGTGCACATCTGCACAACGCACATGCACAGATTTCCGCAGCATGCACCATTACGAATGAGCCCATTATGACCTAAGGGGTGCATTCCAATATGCGGACTCCAGTACTTCACTTGTGCTTGTGGCCTTGCCTTGTGCTGATGCCCCGCCTCCGTGGAGAAAACAATTAAGTTTCCCTGCTGTCAGCCAAGCCACAGCAACTTTTGGGGGACCGTTATTAATTCATCAACCCAATTGCAAATAAAAAAATTACATTAGAATTGTGCTTTTGCAAAATATTGATAATTTTCTGTCGTCAGTGATGTCAAGTGAGGCAAGTGAGCAAGGGAGGACGGGAGTCCACATACATGCACATCAGTGGCGTGAAAAGCTCATTTTGCAGGGATCTGGCAGTGGTCTTCCAGTGCTTCTTCATACAGGAAAGGAGAGACTGATCTTGCTGCTGAGTTGTAAACCGTCATATGGACTCCTCCACGTCCCTTGGTTTACTGGCATTTCTCCTGGCATCTCCTCTAGTTCTATGCTCTGCAGGGTCTGTAGGGAATTTGGAAAGCCTCTCTGACAGTGGCCCTGCCCTCGGTACACCACACAGGATACAGACGCTTTACTTAGCCCCACTGTGTGTCCTACAGTATTTAAAAAATTGCCTGTGGCGTAAAATCTCAATGCAGTGCAAACCTGCAGCAGAGCTGGGATGCTGTGGCTTCTCGCTGTTGTAGGCCCAAGTGCTTCTCCCAGTTCATCTGTTAGCATAAGGATGGCTTCTCGACTTAATCTGAACCGTCCTCATTGTAAACCTCCATTGGGTTATTCCGTCCCTGAAAACTCTTTCCCGTCTCACTGCTCTCTCCATTAATTCAGCAAACCACAGATTTTATGCCATCTCTCCCTTTGTTTGTTGCAACTTTGTCTGTTATGTATGTTGTTACCATGGTGATACAGCCATCAGACCCATGTTAGACTGGGGGGAGGGTGTCTTAATTTTTAAGTCTAAAATTAGGCTTAAAAAATAAGTCTTAACTTTTGGGAAACTGTCTTACTTGCATTAGACTGGTCAATAAAGCATCTTAAAACTAATCTTAATCCATAGACCAGTCTAAACTACTTTAGTGAAACCGGCCCCTGATCTCCAAAATTCTGTGCTCCTGGACACGGATGTTAAGGACACGAAATCCGTGTCCAGGAGCATGGATTCTGCTAAAATTCCGTGTGATGGGCACACGTAAGTGCTTTCTATATTCCCACAGCACTGTGTTAACTCTATCATTAGAAAATACATACAAAATGCTAATCCTAAACAAAATAATGCTACAGCAATTTAGGTTGTGCCCTTACCAAAACATTCCCTAACCTTAATCTGTCATTAAAGATATATTTTTGAGAAATACTTTTTCCAGTTAGTTGATAGACTATCAAATTCATATAATGCATGAAAGAATACTAGCTCTGCCCAGACCAAAACAATTCCTAACCCTAACCTGTCAGTAAGAAATGTTTTTTTGAGAAAAAATATTTGATATTAGAAAAATCCTGAGAAAACACAAGACTGTGGAAACATAGTGCTGTGGTAGTATAGAGAGAGCACTTCTGTGTCCATCACGGAAAACAATTCCGTGTCCAGGAGCACAGAATGCTGGAGATCATGTTGGCTGGTGAGCATAGTAAAATTGGCGGTTCTAGAAGGGGGGCCCGGGGTGGGTCACGGCCCCTGCACTTAACTAGCCTGGTCCTGACCATCCCATAATACTACCATTTCATTTCGTATTTATGGTCTGGCATTTGTTTGCTCTGAAGCGATTGTAGGAAGCAGGAAGTTTGCACTCAGTTATGGTTTGAAATTATTGGACACCTCTCACCCAATCGCTGGCAGTTACTCAACAACAACATAGCGCAGACCAATGGCTCTGGCGCAGATGTGTAGTCATTGTCACGAGCATCCTCCCCCTTTCGTCCCCATGTGGGGGGCGTATTCGATTATTGGCTGTTTTCTGGGGGGGGAGTTGCGATCAAAATTCTACTGCTCCAGACACTCCACAGAGAAGCACGGCCAGACTATAGTTACTGGAGCCAATCCTTTGGCGGAAGTACGTAGGATGGCTCGCGAGGCTAGCACTTAACAGTCAAAGGTCAAAATATTTTTTTTTACTGAAATATGTAGATATAAAGTGCAATATATAAAATAGAATATTGAACCTGTTTTTTCATTAAATATGCCCCCCTAAAAAACACATTGGACCAACCTCGCTCCCCCTGGCAATTTTGGTTTAGAACCACCACCTCATAGCAAACCTTGCAACAGCACACATAAAAATTGAAGTGCCATCTTGAATGAGTACCACCAGCTGAGCAAATTCAATGGGTGATAGACATTGTCTCACGGTACCTACTGTACTATGGGGGTATGAAACGGGAACAAAAAATCTGCCCGAAATGACGAAAAAGAGAGATGGTCCATGGAATCCATCTGCAAAATGATTCTATTTTTGGGATGTTTTTTGGTTATTACCTCTAACAACAATAAGCAAAATGGATGCACAAAGAGTGTTGTTTTCTTATGGGACAGGCTGATATCAAGTGAAAGTGAAAAGTGAAAGCCCAACTGGGATACTGCAATTCCTGTGACAAGGCACTCCTCAGCACACAAATGCACAGCACACTTCACACAATGAAATTGCATTTATGCCTCACCCGTGCAAGGGGGCAGCCCCCAATGGCACTCAAAAGGGAGAAGTGCGGCGGGACGGTACCATCAGAGCTTCAAGGAGTATTATCCAGTCTCTGTGGTACCATGCTCAGGTTACCTCCTCAATCATGGAGGAGGATGGGGAAGAGCACTGGTCAAGTATGGTTGACTTGAAGTTCCATTGCTTTGTTTTGGGGTTTCCTTCATTCATTTGAGCTGTCTATTACAATAAATAATAATAATAATAACTTGGTTTTATATAGCGCCTTTCAAGGAACCCAAGGTCGCTTTACATTGGGGTGGGGGGTGAAGGGGCAGGGGAAGGGCCAGTGAAGTTAAAGTCCATATGCCTCTGTGAAAAGATGGGATTTAAGGTGCTTCTTGAATGTAACCAGTGTGGGGGCCTGGCGTACGTTGGGAGGTAGACTGTTCCAGAGCGTGGGGGCAGCAACACAGAAAGCTCTGTCACCAACAGTACAAAGTCTTGCTCAGAGGATGATAAGATTGTCCTTTTCAGAAGACCGCAGAGACCTAGACTGGGAGTGGGGTTGGAGGGGTTCGGAGAAGTACTGAGGAGCAAGAGAGTGAAGTGATTTGTATGGAGAGTTTTGTACTCAATACGGGACTTCACTGGGAGCCAGTGAAGCCGTCTGAGTGTGGGAGTGATGTGTTGCCACCGCTTTGTGCGAGATATAATTCTGGCAGCTGAATTCTTAACATACTGTGGTAGTCGGTCCAAGGCTTTGTTGGGTAGGCCATCCAGTACCCTACATACACTATGGTCCATCTTGGTTACCACATTGAAAATCTTTGGCTCAGCGTCATCAAGAAAATGTCAAACATGGTCAGAGAGACAGGTCTGCTGCTGGAGAAGCAAAGCTGCATGGCCCATTGATATCATACAAGCCTGACAACACTTTTTTTTTATTCTGGCCATTCACCACTGGCTCTGTGTGATTAGTACAATACCTTCCTCCAGCCATTTCCTCCAGTCTTGTGCCTCGAGGTTCAACATCATGGATGATGTCATGTCAGTGTGATGCATTTTTTATTCAATTGTAGGGTGCATCAAACAGCCCAACTGTTGAAAATCCACTCTGCTTTTGCAGTATTGTTCCTTGGTACTACCATAACTTCCTTGTAAAATCTCCACAGGAGGAGGGGTGAGGATCAGAGAGAAATAACTGGAGGAATGTGTTCAAATGTAGTCATCCATAATAATGATCCATACACATTTACACACCACATAGGCTACTGACCGTTACATAGCTCTACAATCACAAAAATAAAATGGTATTGGTTCAATAGTCAAAACTGTAACGGACCTAAGCCATAATGTTAAAAGCTGTATAGTAACCTGGAACCTTTATGGGAAGATAAGGTAGGAAGGTAAATGATTAAGGTTCTCTATATGAAATTGGGTGGGACAATTCTCCTCCCCTTCCCTTTAGATGCTGGTTACACTTATGCAGATATTTTTAAATCCATTAACGTGTGAACACGATATATACGATGAATATACAAACTCCATTGATGCAGGTGCGTTTTAGGGATTTTTTTTAAAAAAGTGTAGAAGTATAACTTTTACCTTCACTTTATTCCTATTCCCAATGACAGTCAGGAGTGGGCATTTGAGACAGAAGCAATATTAGCTTAAGACACAGGGAAGGCAAATAGCATGATACAGATGAGGAGAGACGCAAATGAATGAAAGTTATAAGACAATTTAATTATAACTGCAAGGTAACATTACATTTAACTCAAGGCTATTGTAGGTTACATAGGATACAGTGAAATCAAACACAGCTTACCCAAGACAGATAGACAGAGAGAGAAAGAAAGAAAGAGGGAGAGAGGGAGAGAAAGACAGAGTTTGGAGCCCTTCAGAGGTAGGACGTGACTCCTAAAGGAATCTCTAAGGTGAGCTTATATACTGCAACCCCCCCACACCAAAAGGGTCCTTTTGTCTTGCAGGGTTAGTGACACCCGACCCCAGGGATTTGAAAATAAAATTTTCAAAACTAATTTTCAAAAGTGTCCACATACAGGTCAGCAGCTACTTAGCCCCGATTGCTCGGCTGCTGCATATGTTAAGTGTTCAGGCAGTCTGTGGCACCAGTGCCTCCTTATGGTCATGACAAGTACAACAACTTGAGTTCAAACCGCCAATCACACTCATCACTGTTGAGCAGTGATGGGGAAACCTATATTCAGATGCTACAATACTGTGCCACAATTGCACTGACTGGACAGGTAAAACCAGGTCATTTGGAAGACTGTATGTGGCACTGGATTTTAGCTGAATCGAGGTTATCCATTTAACTGAATCCAGGCTACTCATCACTGCTATTGGATCTCAAATCATTTCCTTTTGATAGACCTTGTACATGAGATTGAAAAAAGAAAGAAAAACACCAACAGACACAAGATATAGATGTAATAAAAAGTTTAATATCGAGTAAAAACAAAAAAAATACTTGTACACATCACATTGGGGCAAACACACCCTGGCCTCTTCTGAGTAGAGGAGTACAAAATAGTGTAAAGTAGAATTGCAACACTAGTAGTTGCACCTATGTAACTTCATACTGTTAGTGTTGCAGTTACACCCCTAACAGTACTTCTACATCTACTTTATACACCTCTACTTCCGAGCCTGAGGGGATACAAAAAGGACCAACCAAAAGGAACCAATCATGATCAAGCCTTTGCCCAAGGCCCTTCGCTCGGATTGGGTGAAGACATTTGTGGGGGTGAGGGTAAGGGCAGGTTTCCGGATAAACAGAGCACCTCTTTAAATAAAAAAAATGGCTGCCAAATAAAATGATTTCTGGGTCACCTAGAAGAAAGGGAAAGACAAAGAAGAGAAGGAAATGTGTTTTTTGAGTGATCTGTATTTCGCTCTGACCGAGAAAAAGTCCATCAGTGAGAGTTTGCAACAAAGCAATCTGTCATACACAGTAACCTTTAGCGGAGTACAATTAACATTTAGAAATTCTGCAGGCTGCTCTGCCATGCGTGGCAGCAGTGTGTGAGGAAGAGGCTTAAAACTAAGCAAACAACGCTAAAGAAGCATCTGCACATAAGGCAGTACCCTCATTCAGTCTTGTGTACTACACATTAGGACCTGATAAGTTTGATAGCAAGATATGTTTCCGTTTCAGTTTGGTTTATTTGATAGGGACAGATACACATCATGTAGGCTATGCAAGCCCAACAGAATAGTATCATAGCATTTATAGCCTTGGCTAATTCCCAATGCCCGTCCCTAGAAGGGCTTTTAAAATAAAATATAAAAAATATGGGTTCCGTCATGTTTTATTTGACAGTTTCTAAATGAGAGGGGGAAATTGCAATCACAAAACGCTATTGAATCTAAGAGAACTCAGTGGGCGTAAATGTGCTTAATAGTGGAGAACACCTTAATATAAACCAATAATGCGGTAGTAGATATTACGGTATTTAAGTTTTTAGCCCTAAATGCGAAAGGGACATCGAGAACCCAATTCACCAGCACATCAGGTCTTGAAATGTCCATGTGGGCATTATGTACATTTATGTAAGCTACTTGACACCTTCATTTCCACACCGAGATTTAATAAATAGACAAGGGACAAAACATTTCTAAATGATCACACGATGCATGTTGGTTAACACTTAATATGCCACATGTATAGCTTGGTGGCATTTATAAATGCCTGCATGAATACAGGTCCTTCTCAAATAATTAGCATATTGTGTTAAAGTTAATTTTTTCCCCATAATGTAATGATAAAAAAAAAAAAACGTTCATATGTTTTAGATTTATTGCACACCAACTGAAATATTTCAGGTCTTGTATTGTTTTAATATTGATGATTTTGGCATACAGCTCATGAAAACCCAAAATTCCTACCCCATAGATTTCTATACCACGGTTAGGTATTTTGGTGGTTAGGGAAATTCTAAATCACCAGACAGAACATTCCATTGACTTTCAATGGGGTTTTATTTCTGGCAAATTTATGGGGTATAATGAAGAGGGAAGTGTGGGTCACCAGATCAAAGAACAAAAAACAGCTGACAGCTAAGCATCAATGATATCTGGGCTACCATAACCCTCATGCAATGCCACTGCCATTGACTTCAATGTTAAAACACAGTCAGGTCAGTAGTCTAACCCATGACAGCGGTTTTGAGTAATGAACCAGGCTGAAACTTTTTAAAGCCTCAGGACGCCTTTACCAGTGTTTAGAGTTAATTCGTTGATTCAGAGGATTAGGTGAATAGCTTGTTTAGACAACCTTTACATGATATGCTATTTTTTTTAGATAGGAATTTTGGGTTTTCATGAGCTGTATGCCAAAATCATCACTATTAAAACAATACAATACCTGACATATTTCAGTTGGTGTGCAATGAATCTAAAACATATGAAAGTTTATTTTTAGCATCATTACATTATGGGGAAAAAATGAACTATGAATTATTTGAGAAGGACCTGTACAGGTTCAGATGCTAACAAAGGTGAGGTGGGTTGTTCCTAACACACAACAGGGTTTAGGCATTAAAAGTCAGAATGTGTTTGTGCACTCATTTGTGTGGGCAGTGTATGTGTACGAGTCTTCGATATAAAAAGGCTTCATTGTGTTTTGAGTGTGTGTTGTGTGAGGGAGGGGGAAGAAATGGTGCAAAGACATGATCAAAGAACACCTCAGAAAGTGCCGCTTAAAAAGCTGCTCTCAGAAAAGGGTGGTCTATGAGGGGACAACACAGCAAGAAAAAAAAAAAGTGCCGCGGAAAGAAAAAGGCTTCTGAGGAAGAAGAATCCCACCATCAACACGGCTCCCCAAACATCAATTTACATATGCCACCACTGCAATAGAGTTGCGGATCATGTATTAGACTCGACCAGACCCTCTGTCATCGGCCATCACTTGTAGTGAGTATAGAGTTCTTCAGCGGAAGCGGAAGCATGTAGTAGATTGTAGTCTTTCATGTTAGCATTTAAGGACGTCCTGGTTCCTATCGGCTTCCGGCCTCCATTGGGAATGAATAGGGGTAAATTTCAAATAAGCTCCGAGTGCAAGCACGCGCTTAGCGAACCCCCGCAAACTGTCGAGGGTGTTAAAAATAGGCTGTAGGTATGACATGGTTGATCATTTTGTGTCAAACTTCGACATAAATACGATGTTGCGTCCATATGCTAAACCCGGAAGCTTTTGGCGACTACAGAAACGGCGCCAGTATCTAACGGCATGTACGTGCGGAAGGTTGTACCCATGGCAACCAAAGGAAAGTATGTAGTTCGGAAGTTTTAATGATCAGAAAGGGGTTAGCAATATTGAATTATAATCGTCATGATTTAACATGTGAATACACCAACATGATGATACGATCCGTTCCACTAATGAGAAAGGGATGCGGGGACACGCTAATGTTCGTTGTTGCCGTGCAACTTATATTTTTGCCAAACCTGAATCTCTATGGCGTTTTGCAATGTAAAAAATCGCCAGGGAACCGGTAGTCCAAACGCCGCATACAAGTTGACGTCAACGCTGAAGAGCTCTATTGCCCTCCTTACAGTGTGTGTGTGTGTGTGTGGTCCATATAAAAGGTCATCACTCCTGAGTCTCATCCTCTCCCTTTCCTCCCCTCCCCTAGTGTGTGTATGTTATGTCTTAAATATAAAGGCTTATCTTCACTCCTGAGTCTCCATGCTCTCGTCCTCTCCCTCATGTGTATATGCGTGTGTATATGCGTGTGTGTGTGTGTCCGTGTGTGTGTGTCCGTGTGTGTCTTACATATAAAGGATCATCTTCACTCCTGAGTCTCCATGCTCTCGTCCTCGGCCTCCCCTCCCTCCTCCAGTGCCTCCTCTTCCTCCTCCTTCCTCTCCGGGGGCTTCTCGTATGCCTTCTCAGACGGAGTCACGATCACGCCCTCCCACGTGGACATCTCCGTGGACAGGTCTGCAGACACGCACACAGACACAGGTTAGAGGGATCTTTAATGTAGATGCATTCAGTTGACAACTAATGTGGTAAACGGAGCTGAGCCATCAACACAAAAATAGACCAGAACAGGATATGACAGAAATAGACTCATAGAAAAGAGAATGAGAAGTAGGAAATGAAAAATGGTATATGAGAGAGAGAGAGAGAGAGAGAGAGAGAGAGAGAGAGAGAGAGAGAGAGAGAGAGAGAGAGAGAGAGAGAGAGAGAGAGAGAGAGAGAGAGAGAGAGAGAGAGAGAGAGAGAATTCTACTAAAGAAAGAGAGGCGCATAAATACAGTAATTCCAGATAAGGGGGTGAGAAGGCTAGAGAGAGAGAGATTTCTTAAGAGGTTAATGCGACTCACAGCTGGCGTCTCCCTCCAGTCCCAGGATCTTGCGGTATCCTCCATGAGACAGCACGCGCACCAGTGTCTGGGCCGTGAAACACACCATGTCCTACACACACACACACACACACACATACACGTACGTTAGAGAGGCAGCCTTTCATCCCCCCGCCCCATGTTCACCAGTACTCCACCCAACACATGAGAAAGGGACCCACTGCAAGAAAGGGACCCACTCCCCATTTAGCGCTACAAAACCTAATTTTCCTACCTTTTGATCCTGCCTTGTTCACAAGAAACCCAACGCATAATCAGAAACTACAAACACACCCACCCATCCCCACACACCGACCACGGCTGTAGCATGAGTGGTTCTCATTAGCAGCGTGTTAGCGTCATGGCTACAGCATTGGGGTCAATTAGGCCTGAGCTCTGTCCAATCACACGGCTTCATTAGCCGGCCGCTACGGCCCGCTAGTCGCCAGATTTCCAATTAATTAGGCATCAGCTTCGGACAGCACTTCCTACTTTGCTGCGGGTGTGATTACGAGAGAGAGAGAGAGAGAGAGAGAGAGAGAGAGAGAGAGAGAGAGAGAGAGAGAGAGAGAGAGAGAGAGAGAGAGAGAGAGAGAGAGAGAGAGAGAGAGAGAGAGAGAGCGCGAGAGAGAGAGCGCGAGAGATGACCCCAGTGAGAGGCTGACCCATGTTTGTTGTGCTGCTGGTTCTGATTAAGATGGACTGGACCCTGTAAGAGCTAGCTAATTATAGCTGCACAGCTACATTCAGTCCAGTCAGTGCACACAGCGAGAGCGATACCAGAGCCATACTGCAGGGCTACAAGTCAGTCAGGTCAGAACACACAGTGAGAGTGCAAACCATTTCAGAGACTGACTGCTACGCCGAGTCGGGACAGTAGTACCACAGAGAGAACAGTACCAGGCAGTTTCAGGTACATTTCATGCTACATTTCAAGCCCAGTTTGAGGGCAGACCACAGACTCACAATGACCATGGGCCTGGAGTCCAGGCTCTGCTATTAGATGATTTACCTCTTAACTGAGCCTGGTTTACTCCTGAACCAGCTTTGTAGTTTAGGCCCCACTATCTACTGCTGCCAAGGCAGATGCAGTGTGTAGACCCCAGGCACCACCTGGTGCTCAGGATTGGTATTGCAACCATATGTCTATGTTGAGATGTCTTTAAATGTGCTGATCTGCTGAGGTTTATTGAACTTATGTCTTCATATTATGCCCCCCATAATTTGTGTCTGTGAACACACGTACGCGCACACAGTAAATATCCAGTTTTGCTTGTTCAAAAATTATTTCCCCTTGGCTGCCATGTTTCAAACCAGCCACTAGACCTTACTTGCGTGAGTTTTTCTGAGGTAATACGGTGTCTACCAGGTTGCGTCCACTCCGGTGTTGCGCTTACCGGAGTGCCAAGTATGCAGCCGGCATTACTGTGTTGGGCATATATGTAATGTATGGGGGGGTTGACAGGCGTTCTTATAGGCGACTATTCGCATTGACTCAAAATGGCAAACACTCCCCACGCTTAACAGTAAATATTCCATTTTAAATGCCCGATAGAGCTGTAATTCTACACACTCCTCGGTCTACAGTCCATCCTCCAATCTCTCAAGGCTCACTACTGTTTTCATTAATAGTTTTCAATAGAAAAAGGCCCCTCCCATTAGCACTTTTATTGTCACGTTACATCCCACTGAGATTTTATGCACCGTGAATTGCATTCACATAGGTACTGGGGCAATGTAGGGTTAGGTGCCCTTATCAAGGGCATTTCATGCAGGGAACACACAAAGACCACATACATTCTTCCCACTGACGAGGGTGATGATTGAGCCTGCAACCTTATAATCCACTATCTGAAGAGCTCTTTTCCAAAACGCTATATCCACCATTTTTGACTTTTTGCATTTTAATATTGGAATTGACTGTTAAGAGGTCCCATCATCTATGTGTGAATTCTTGCCATTCAAATGTTTTGAGAACATACTTTAAAACCTCTATAAAAATGCATTTTGCAATGCATTTCAATGGAATGCCCAATATAAAAATGAAAATTTCCCAACATTCTAGTCAGGGTCATTTTTCCAAAAAGTTGACACCTGAAGGCAAATCATGTTAATTTTCGGCATACAACTGATTTAGGGGTATTCAAGGGTGCTGAATCCAAATCTGCCGTATGCCGGACGCAAAAATGTACCGAAATGCCTCAAACGGGCAAAATCCAATATGGCCGCCGCCACCGTGTTAAAATCCTGCAATCACTTTTCTTTTGGACTAAATAAGGTATGAATTTGAAAATAGCACTTATTTTTATGTTTTCAGACATGGGGAAAGCCATTATGTCATCAGATGTAAGCTCAGATTGGAGGAAAATGCTTATGTCATTGGCTGGCAGCCATTTTAAAAGCAGAGAGCCTCATATTGTCAACGATTTTTAACATTTTTACTAATCTTTCAAGATTCACAGAAAAAATGCTCTTTGTCTCTGTGAACACAAATACTACAGAAAACTACACTGAACTGTCTACTTTCACCTGAAAAAAGAAGTTTGTGTCTACCTTTTTCCATTCTTTAGTTATGGGCAGTAGAACATGGGATGACACCACAAAAAAACACTGATTTTTGACCCCAAAATACTGCACTTCTCTCTGCCCATATTTTTGCTTTAAGGACATATTGTCTTTGATAGTGTTCATGTTTGATGTGCAACATTTTCAGGGGATTTGAAGGGTGCTTAATGCCAATATGATGCATAAATATGATAAATAAATATATTTTCCCATAGTACATCAAAATGAAGGAATCCAATATGGCCGCCGTCACCAGTCTACAGTGTATGTTTCTTTGATTACAAGGTAAACTCTTAAGTACATTATGTAGCATTAGGTTTCCATACAGGGAGAATTAATTTCCATACTCAGATTTAAGATAGATATCAAAGGAAATTATTTCAGTGTAGTCTGAATTCATGATTGCAACAGGAACATAGGGTGACACCAAAAAAAAACAATATTTTTTGACCCCAAAATACTGCACTTGTCTCAACCCACATTTGTGCTTTAAGGACAAAGTGTCTTTGATAGTGTTCATGTTTGATATGCAGCATTTTCAGGGGTTTTGAAGGGTGCTTAATTCAAATATTCAAATATGCTGTGTATTAGGCTCAAAACCTCTTTAATAGGCCTAAATCAAAATGAATTAATCGAATATGGACGCCATCACCAGACAAGGTGGACTCTTAATTACATTGTAGCTATAGGTTGTCATACATGCAGAATTCATCTCCATACTCAGATTAAAGATTAGAATCAAAGGACTTGATTTCATAGGTTGAATTCATGTTTACAAGTGACAGTTGACTTTCATGTCAATAAGCTGTTCTTTTGAATGAAAATGTTTTCTCTACTTCCACTTTTATTTTAATGCTTATTATAACATGATGCAATATGTCCACCTCAATCCACCTCTTCCATTATGAGACGAATTTACACACATAAGTCTGAATGTGCCTAAATATAATATGCACATCTACATTTTGTGCATTAGGAATTCATTGTTTGCTGATTTTATTGCGGTGCTTACATTATATCTTTGAATGGTGGAAAGATGAAACGTGGATCAAAACAGTTTATGTTATTGTGAGGAATTTACTTGATATATGTTAACTCATTCCCAACCATTAGGCCTATCAACCTCCTCCTCTCCAGTGATTTGGCAGGACACACAATATCATGCACTGCATGGCACTTTGGCTGCAAATGCAACAAAAGCAAAGTATGACGTTTTGCGATGATCAGTCCTATCTAGTCAGATGTCACATGGTTACATAAAATGCCCCACATTATCAAATCTCTATATTGAGTCAGGCCCACATACCCCTTCCTATCCTCCTGCCAGTCACAGAAGTGGGATGGGTGGTATTGAACAGGGCTTAAGTCCCACTGGTCCTGTATCTGCCACTTATACATGGGTTCTCATTGTTTATCAACACAATGTTATGAAGAGGGGCAAGACACTGGCAGCCAACCATGTGAGCTATTTTTTTTTGACAGACAGCGGTTTCCAACAATCAGAGGCTGAGTTGTGCGCGGCTAGGTTCGCAGTCAGGTTATAAACAAAATTTAGAACCCATGTATTCTCAAGGCACACAAAGACATCACAACTTGTGCTTGCCTCATCCAACACTGCATCTGCAAGAAGTGGCATGGAGTACATAGAGTCAAGCAGTTGCTGCAATTCAGCAACTCAAGGAGGGGTGATTAGGAATAGGTTAACTTAGTACACCAAGTAAACAATTTTGGTTAGAGTAGAGGAGGGTGACTGTATGTGCATATATATTTGGTATATAGGCCTATAAACTGGTATGTGGAGTCAAGTCTCTTGGCGGAAATACGTAGGATGGTGCGCAAGGTTAATAGAAATGGGCACCCTCCTGTCTTTCTCACAGCACATGAACACAATATTCAAAAAAAGGACATTCCAAGTCAGCAAGGACATTCTGATTTTTGATACCTCCTCCTCGTATAACTTAACCCATTGTGTCCTGGAAACACATATAGGTTTTTCAGGATCTTGATATTTTAGCTGTTTTATTAACTATGTGGGTATGTTAGAGCTGAATGAACACATTACAATGCAAGGGGATGGTATTGGCTTTTAAATGTAACTCATTTCATGTTTGTATGTGCTTCAGAGGCTGAGACATTGCGGATTTAATAGGAAGAGGGCACCCTTTCCCAAAAAGGGCGTAGGACAAAATGGGTTAATTAGCAGTCCATTTTTGAGTATTATGTTCATGTGCTGTGAGAAAGACAGGGAAGTGCCCATTTCTGTGCCTAGGCACCTTAAAACTACCACTTGCTCTTCTGCCTGCCATTGGCTCTCTCTCTCCAGCTGAGCACCGTTATTGATACACTGCAGATGTACATTCCAGTATATTTTAACTAGGCCAATTTAAAGTCTATACTTGCACAATTCTACCAACAGAAGATAACAGACAGACTCTCTTTTCCTCCTGCTCCCCTGTTCAGCAGGGCTGGATCCCCACATGGCTGCATGCTGAGCCCCCATCTAAAGTCTATCCGTCCATGACTGCAGCATGGCCAGCAAAAGGGAGTGAAGGTGGCAGCCTGGTGTACAGAGACCGAGACAAATTTCTCTAGCTCTGAATGAAAAGAAAACCAAAGAGATCATTGCTGCCTTCAGGAGGCACACCTATAGCAAGAATAGACCTAACCCTCTCTGAACTTCCCACTGTCACAGAGCTAAAACATTGTGTTGGACATTATCCTGGTTCTGAGTTCTTGGGTCTCTAGAGATGCATCATTGGCACTACAGATGTATCATCAAAGTAAGGACCAAAGACTAAAAGCACATTTCACACACATGGACTGTCTGATTACAATCTCTTGTTCCCCTGATCTCCTTCCATCCTCCGGTTGTTGTGAAATAGTTGATACAGTGCAATGTGTTGAGCTGAATTCTTGCCGTACTACAGAACAAAGGCCAGCCTTGTAATTAATGGTTATAATTGTCACAGAGTGGCCATCTCAGCTGAAATATGTACATTAAGCAAGACAATCTATGCAATAACTTTGGATGACTGATGTGCAATACCAGCCTGAGTATGTCCTTTGTGTAGATATTCACACACACACACACACACACACACACACACACACACACACACACACACACACACACACACACACACACACACACACACACACACACACACACACACACACACACACACACACACACACACACACACACACACACACACACACACACACACACACACACACAGCCACTCCCTTATCTGTACACTCTATTCTATTCTATTCTATTCTATTCTATTTTATTCTATTCCTAGGCCTAGATATACAGTGATCTGAGCACAGCAATTAAACCGGCAAACATGAAGTAATTCCCATTGTACAAAGGATAATATTTGAAAATATTCGATTTCAGACTCTTGTGGTCATTTATTTTTTATGGGTGAAGAGGTGTGGAAACATTGTGTGGTGGTTTGAGGTGGGAACATTTTTCATGGTATAATGCATTAAAAGTGTAATTGATATAGGGAGAGATTTAAATACAAATGGTCAATTTATGGAAAAGAGAATCTCCTGTTGCAAACATGAATTCAGTCTACACTGAAATAATTTCCTTTGATATCTATCTTAAATCTGAGTATGGAAATTCATTTTCCTTGTATGAAAACCTGATGTTACATAATGTAGGCCTACTTAAGAGTTTACCTTGTGTAATCAAAGAAATGTACACTGTAGACTGGTGACGGCGGCCATATTGGACTCCTTCATTTTGATGTACTATGGGAATTAAAGGCATTAAGCACCCTTCAAACCCCCTGAAAATGTTGTATATCAAACATGAACACTATCAAAGACAATATGTCCTTAAAGCAAAAATATGGGCAGTGAGAAGTGCAGTATTTTGGGGTCAAAAATCTGTGCTTTTTTGTGGCGTCATCCCATGTTCTACTGCCCACAACTAAAGAATGGAAAAAGGTAGACACAAACTTCTTTTTGCAGGTGAAAGTAGACAGTTCAGTGCAGTTTTCTGTAGTATTTGTGTTCACAGAAACAAAGAGCATTTTTTTCTGTGGATCTTGAAAGATTAGTAAGAATGTTAAAAATCGTTGACAATATGAGGCTCTCTGCTTTTAAAATGGCTGCCAGCCAATGACATAAGCATTTTCCTCCAATCTGAGCTTAAATCTGATGACATAATGGCTTTCCCCATGTCTGAAAACATAAAAATAAGTGCTATTTTCAAATTCATACCTTATTTAGTCCAAAAGAAAAGTGATTGCAGGTTTTTAACACGGTGGCGGCGGCCATATTGGATTTTGCCCGTTTTGAGGCATTTCGGTACATTTTTGCGTCCGGCATACGGCAGATTTGGATTCAGCACCCTTGAATACCCCTAAATCAGTTGTATGCCGAAAATTAACATGATTTGCCTTCAGGACCTTAAATAAGCACCTTTTCAGAAATCCTGCCTANACTATAAAATAGATATATCTCATTTTGGAAAAGAGCTCTTCATATTCCCTTTAGGGGAACCCATTAGGTTCCCTCTTTACACACATTCCCGTCTCCGTGCACAGCTAGGGATTCCTCTGAAAACTCTTGAAGCCTGACAAGCATTTCAAATGAATAAGAATGGAACATGCTTGGAAGCGTGGCAGTTACATTTTGGCCACTACACACTCATTTTCAAAAGATTTTAAACTGTTAACACAACCGTTTGGCAGTATTTCTGCTGTGGTGTAAGTTGAAAAGTACATATAGTAAACTATAAGAATGTTGATGTCAATTCCTAACAGTACACAAACTGTGAGTGAGTCAAAAGCACAAGCACAATCAATGACCAAGTAGTGCTGAGTTATTTTCAACTATTTACATCTTGGAATTAACAACATACCATACATGTAATGCTTAAACATGTACGGCTTTCCTGCACCTCTAATAATAAGCCCTAGTGCACGTGTGGAAACGTGAAGGATTCTGGATATTTTGTAACATTAAGGATGCAGCAAGTGCAACCTTGACAATTCTACAAATCAGCAGTGTGACACTTGGTAGAGTTCTGAAGCACACTTCTCTTTGGAACAGTACTTGGCGAGTCCTGATGACGTGAACTCTTCCAAACAATGAGCGTTACTCATACTAGCGAGGGCATCCCACTTCATTTTGAGAAACTGCCAAGGTCACAGAGAGAGGGTGTCAAGGTCACAGGGCCAGAGGTCAAAGGTTACCTGTTGCTCCAGGGTCATGACGGTGTGCACCCGGAAGTTTCCGCTCTCGCAAGGGTCAGTGATGCCCACGGAGCCGGGCAGGAAGAGGCCTGCAGCCAACATCTGCAGACAACGCCTGTACAAACACACACACACACACACACACACACACACACACACACACACACACACACACACACACACCATGTGCGAAAAAACAATTTACACCAATTACAAGACTAGTTAAGATTCCCCCCCAAAAAATTGCAAGGCAGTCAGTCACACACACACACACACACATACATACAGTATTTGTCTCCAACAAAAGTAATGCACACACCCTCAGGCCCAAGTCAAAGATGCAAAAATAAAAGGTGTAAAAACAAGGTACGTATAAGCAGTGTTAAATGTACCTGTATGCCACGTTGAGGGGAAGGGGCTGTCTGGAGGGGTTGTTCATCACTGCAGAGTGACCCTGTAGAGTTTGAACCAGAGAACTGATCAGTATACACTCACCGGCCACTACATTAGGAACACCTGTTTAACCTGCTCATTGAGGCAAATTTCTGATCAGCCAATCACATGGTGGCAATTCAATGCATTTGTGCAAGACATGGTCGAGATGATCTGATGCAGTTCAAACCGAGCATTATAATGTGGAAGAACATGGCATGGCGGTCAAGCCGGAAGGGCTTGATTTGAGTATTTCAGAAAATACTGATCTACTGGGATATTCACACACAACCATCTCTAGGGTTTATAAAGAATGGTACGAAAAAAAAAAAAATTCAATGAGCAGCGATTCTGTGGTCAAAAATGCCTTGTTGATGGCAGAGGTCAGAGGAAAATGGCCAGACTGGTTTGAGCTGATATAAAGGCAACATTGTCAAATGTCCACTCATTACAACCGAGGTGAGAATCCCTGATTACACAGCACATCAAATCTTGAGGCAAATGGGCTGTAACAGCAGAAAAACACATTTGGTGCCACTCCCGTCAGCTAAGAACAGGAAAATGACACTAGAAGATCGGGAAAATGTTGCCTAGTCTGATGAGTCTTGAAAATTTGGCGTCAACAACATGAAAACATGGGTCAACCCTGCCTTACATCAACGTTTCAGGCTGGGGATATAATGGCATAAGGATATTTTCTTAGCACAATTTGGGCCAATTAGTACCAATTCATCCTTGTTAGAATGCCACAGCCTACCCGAGTATTGTTGCAGGCAGTTCTGAAGGCAAAAGGGGGTCCAACCCAGCACTAGAGAGGTGTTCCTAATGAAGTGGCCGGTGAGCGTATAATTCACTGAGTCTGAGTTTAAGAATGCTTCACCTCACCACGTTCTACAGGAAAAGACAAGTACAAGGCTGCAAGTATGTATACAATTTTTGTATCTTTGAGCTAGCTGAAAGTTCTTTCCCCGCCTTTCTATCTTACCAGCAGGTCCAGGATCCATGGGGTGAGGGGTTCAAAGCCTGGGAAACGCACACGCAGGTCCTTCAGCAACCGGATCAGAACCTTTACACTGACACACACAAACGGATTATAATTTACAGATCAACAAGAGCATGAGTGGGTACATGAGGCTTTAATATGGATGGACAGAACAAGACTGAGAGGGAGTAGATGAGATACAGTGCCGTGCAAATATTTTTCCCGCCCCCTACTGATTGCACTTCTTTGCACATTTGGTATGCCTAACATTTTCAGATCACCACACAAATGTAAACATTAAACAAGGATGACCCTAGCAAGCATAAAATGCAATTTCTCAGTGATTATTTCATTTGTTGGGAGAATAATGCCATACAATCTGTATGAGCCTGTGTGAAAAAGCAATTGCCCCCTGAATCTTATAACTTGTTGTACCACCCCCAGCAGCAACAATTTTAGTGAAGTGTTTACAAGAACTGACAAGCAGTCTTGCACATCGCTGTGGATGAATTTTGACAGCTGTTCTTTGCATATTCGTTTTAAAATCAGCTACAGTGGATGGATCCCATTAGAGGTGCGCGATCTGACGATATAAAATCGTGAAGAATGAGAAAGAGTAGAGGATTTGCCAAAGTGGAGAAATCGTTTGGATCGCGTGGCCAATGACCCCAATAATTTTGTAACAAAATTCACCTCTGGCATAACGCAGGGGAAAAGCCACAACGCTATTTTTTCCACAGGTGTCTTCTACACTGTGCATACCATAAACACAACTAACCCCCTACCCCCAGATAGACTTGCCCAGGTTTACTAACTTAACCAGCTAACTGGAACGTTTGAGATGGCATGGAGAGTAGAGCTGATTACTCACGTGGACTGGGAAGCGTTCTCCTCAAACCAGCGAGCATGGCGGATAGCAGCCAGGGCACTCTGCAGCACCTTGATGTCCACTAGGAGACACAGACAGACAGACAAGCAGTTGACAACACAGTTGGTCAAGGCTGTGGGACGGCAGGGCTACACAAAGTGTATGTGTATGTGTGTGGAAATGCATGCATATGGCTCCACATACACTACAGTGTCACTTATTCCTGATTCATAGCCATGGGAAGTGGGGGTGCCCCTATTGCGAGAGGTTTTTTTTTTTTTTTAATGTTAGGCTATTTCTAGTACTGTATTGAAATATTTCTTCTCAATCTGTAAAACAAATCTCGTAATGGATATTTAGTACAACGATGGCCAGTGTAAGGCGTTATGAGAAGGCAATTGAGTTTTTAATGTAGGCCGGCCTGATTATTTTCACATGCAGAGATGCTATGTAGACTCAATGGTTACTGTTGCCCGTTTCACGCACTTGCTGCCACCAGCTGCCGTAGCCCAGGCCAACCTTTTTGAATAGGAGTTAAAACGAAGAGCTGCTGTGACTGCTTTCAAATCAAAACTGACAAAAATCAAACTTAATAACAATCCATGCAGTAACTAACATATTTGCCCAAACATTTCCTAATCCTTTTTTTTTTTACCGTTGAGCAAAGTGCACATGTGCGTAAAATGTTGAAAATGTTCTCAGCGCAGTGCTGCTGCATGCAGTTGTGATTCTGGCTGTGGTGTTCTCTTCTCTGTGTCGGGTTGAGTAGATGGAGCATTAAAAATGGAATGATTTTCAAACATTTTAAAGGCAAGCAAAGCCTAAGTGTCATACCACGCACCGCTATTTCCGAAACTTCGGCCGTGGATCAAAGCAACAGAGAAGAACGTTGAGGAGAAAAGAGCAAATTCAACCAAACCTAGCTAAGGCTAACTGACCACCTCAACTTAGCCGACTGGTCTTCATGACTTGTTCCAAGTCAGTGCTGCAGGGACAGTAGGCTACTTTGAGGTCATGGACTTTATTGACAACGAATTGGATAGGCGTTTTGATCCACGTAATTTTGGTGTTGTGGATATGGAGAGAGGCTTACTGGTCACATTCTTTGGGCAAGTCATTATTAGCACCCACTCTGCGTTCAATGGTATTGCTGTTGCTTTGTTAGGCTGATAGGCTAGAACAAAGTTGTTCAAGTAGAATATCTAGCATTTTTTAGACTGGCAGCATTGTGCCTGCCCGATAACGAAATATCCATCATCATCTCCAAACGAACGTTAGGTGTCCCGCTACCCCTTGTTCAAAATATAGAGATAGCCGCCGCGGAAGTCAGAAGCAACAAGTCATTTTCTGATGACTCGACACAGGATCGAGTTGTTATCATGCCTGCAGAAAGTAGCCCATGGAATTTCTGTTACCCTCCCTGAGATAATGTGCTGCCAACATTCCCACAGCAGCGCATCCTTGTCTGTCTGTTATATCGTGAAAAACAGTAGGTATATTCCAGTAAAACAGTGCGATATCGGACCGTGGAAAAATCATAAATCTGGCATGTGTGATGACGAAGAAGAGAGGCAAAGAGATAGTTAGGGTGCTGCCTCTTTCCTACAGAGGGTGAAAAGTGTTTTTAACTATGGAACCACTGACTAGTTTTGTGGTGTTTTTTGTAGTCTGACTGTCTGACGCAGCTGATCAAACCAATTGAAAAATAAATAGGCTATAGGGCTATGAGTTGCTTTAAGTTTATGACTCTTTATTGGTGATAGGCTAGGCCTACTTGAATGGTCTCCTTGGTTGCTCCTCCAAGCAGGACCATTATGAAACGTTTAGTCCATTTCCATGTTTTGTCCTGGATATGTCTTTGGAAAAGCATTGCAAACAGTCGTTTTTCTACTTGACCCCTGTGCATTCAGCGTAGCCTACTCGTGTCGCGAGCCGCGACCCACAGTTTGAAATGACGAGACGACCGACACCCCCCCCCCCCCCCCCCGTAATTCTTCATTATTAAAAAAAAAATTGGGCACGTGAAACTACTTTCACCTTTTTTACCAGCACGATAACTTTTCTGACCATTTTCAGCCCTATAGGGTGGCCAGACGTACTTCATTCGGACACTGACTAAAATGCAGGAAATTGCATCTAAGAAACGCACATTTTCTTGGGGGAGGACCCCCAGACCCCCAAAGCACCCGTCAAATAATGTTCCAGCACCCCCCGTGAGTTCCCACGGCTCTGTCCTGATTTTGTGTGCGTGTGTGTGTGTGATACTCACAGTGCAGCTCTGGGTCCAGCTTGCGCAGGTTGGGGGGCACGGTTGTGATGAGGATCTTGACTGTAGCATCAGCCGAGCTGATCTCAAACCCAGTCTCATTGGTCAACATGGAGAGCACTATACAAACACACAGTTATTGTGGTTTATGATCAAATTCATACAACAGGGAAGACTGTAATCAAAGATTATCCACTGTAATCGAAAATGTCCAGCTTGTTGTGCCACCCTTTAGCATAGATGAACTTTGCCAAAAGTCTGCAAGGAATTTATATTAGGCCACACCAATTTAATTTGTTGGTTCTCGGATTTTTTCAGGAAAAAGTTGAAGCGAGAGGGCGAAAAAAAAAAAAAAAAAAAAAAGAATAGTCGTGTGGTTATACCACCTGTATATCAGCCTCACATGGACCTCCAAAGGAAGGTGCAAGACAGGCAAACACCTGGACATGGAGAAGGACAGTGTAGAAGGGAATTAAGGCAGCCAAATAGACCAGGCACAAAATTAGCTCACAGGGCAATTATTATATTAATCTGGTTTGAATAAACTGAGATGATTCAACAGTTGAATAGTTGTTGTTTTTCTTTTTTAAAACTGCTATCCCACTCCACTAATTCCACTAAGAGCAATACTGTGTTTCACCGCTGCTACTGCTAACCCACAGGGGCTTCAACTTGCCATTGCATGTTTGTCTGTAAATGTTTGAATGTAACACGTTTCCTGATTCGCTAGTCGTAATCGGCATGTTGAAAGGAGTGGTTTTATTGGTTCTCTACGTCACATGACCTCCAACTACTAAAGAGACACCTCCCCGTTCATGAAAACATGCAGTCTTCGGTTTTTTTAGCGATTTCATTTTTTGGGGTATTGAAACTGATTTTTTTTTTTTTTCATTTTGATACAAAATACAAGCGGCGAATCCGAGAACCAACAAATTAAATTGGTGTGGCCCTAGTAAAGAAAAAAGGAACAATATATTTTTAAAAAGGAGCAAGATTTTGCAAAGGAGTGGGTGTTTGATGTAGCATGGAGGATGTTGTGGGGTAAAAAAAAACAGCCCTAGAGACTCACCCTCTGCGGGGTCCTGTGTGCGCAACGTCTCCACCACTTTGTTGCCCAGCGCTGCCACTGCCTCCACTATCAGAAGCAAAAAGAAAACACACAGAAACATTTCTTTGGCACATTCTCATCTCTGTGCTTGTCTTCTTTCTACACAAGTAAACTGTATAGCTGTGATGGTGTGCTATATGAATACATTTTGATTGATTGATTTGATTGCACCAGTACAATGAGAGTAGAGGCAGCTCCATCACTACTACACACATGCAGGCTTACTAAATCAAGGAGGTGCTAGTTTTCTCCATTGTCTGAGCTGGTGCTCTAGTATGAGGTGTAGGCGGTATCTTGACACACTCAGACACACACACACAGACACAGTGAAGAGTTTGATGCACTCACGTGTGGGCAGTATCTTGAGGATGACCACCAGGTCTGCCACGTTATGACCCGTCGTCATGGTCCCCTTCTTATAGGAGCCCACCTGCCGCACCTCCTCTATTTGCTATGGGGAACAAAAACACACACACACACACACACAGATCGATCACATCTGGTTGGCTACACAACGTGCAGTCAGTCAGCCGGTCACCATACACCTGCGCTTTGTTTCGTTTTCATAGGTGAACAGTAATCAGTGTGCAGTGTCATTTGAATTTTCATCATCAAGTTTCCCTGCCTTACACCTGCATCACTGAAGGTGTGAGCACAACAACTTTCATAGACATTGATTGTCATCTTCACGTCACGGTGACTCACCACTTCGAAGGTCCCGGGGGCAACGATGAGGTTGTCGATGACGTTGTTGATCTTGGTGACCAGAGACAAGATGGAGGACTGTGGAGGAGAGTGGATTAGCACCGAGAATTTACTGCATTTACGTATTAATGTATCTCTTTGTATGCATCAATGTATGATTTTGCCATGCCAATAAAGCTCTGATGAATTGAATTGAGTGGAAACATTAAGGTCAATTTGCACTTAAGATGCCGAGGTAATAAATGATTTTGGACAATACTGACCGAATTTCACCATAATCACAAACGTTAAGAGCTCACCTGTTCAGCAGGTGTGGGGCTGAGGTCCTGGTTCCTCTTGAGGAGACACTCGCTGAAGGAGGTCTCATCTGGGGCCGGCTTCACCCGTGGAAACGCCATCTCACACTGCAGAGAGAGAAGAGAGAGAGAATAGAGAGAGGAGAGAGGAGAGAGAGAGAATCAACTGCACAGCACTCTCTCACCTTCGGAGTATGTTTTATTTTGTGAACAAATGTATACATACATATCCATGGTCTTCGATAACCATCCAAGTAACATACATATAACATTACGACTCAAACAGAGCTATAACTACAATATTACGCTGTAATGTTTAACGCTGGATATCCCCAATAACCCTTAGCATGGACGCACACGAAGCAACACTCACCACATAGAAGTCGAAGGGAATGTGCGGAACAAAGGGACGATACCTGCAAAGAGATTGTGTTTAGGGACGGAATATGATGGTATAATACCGCCCAGGTTATGTAGACTAGAGTCAAGTCTGATGGCCAGCCATTCAATTGATAAGCTTACTCACCCCTGCACCAGACCACCTCTGGACCCGAACCGGCCACCACGGCCTCTGCCCCGATCACCTCTGTTGAAAGCAAAAGACCTACTGGTTAAAAGCATTAAAAAAAAGAAATGGACCCTAGTGCCTCTTTTCCCTGACATAGTAGTCCTGGTGGCAGGGTGGTACCCTGTGTCTGTCACAGCCACCAGTGTGAGAGTGTGAGTGGCTGAATGTGAGGCGTAGGCATCTCTAAAATGTGCAGTGATTTGAGCACTATATAAATGCAGTCCATTTGCCATTTACCATACAAAAAGCACCCTGAGGGGTTCAGTTACTCCTGATCCCCTTGGGACCTATGTGACCACCGTAGCCTGGGCACAGTAGTCGTTCGTTATTAATCCACCCATGGTAAAAAAGGTTATCAATGACTGAACTTCACAAATTCACAAACAGCTGCACATGTACATGCATTTTTGCAATCATGCTAATGCGCCTTGATCCCTGGTCAAAAGAGCAACAGGAAGAACGCTAGACGGCTAGCAGAGCAGGAAGCATTGGTTGTACAACCAGCTGGGCACAAACACGAAACCATTAAACATCAGAGGTATTGCAACACCTAAACGTCTGTTAATATTAGAAACCAGTTTGTTGCCAAATCTCGAAATAGTAACCGAGCTAAGCATCCCCTGAACTGTAACGACAATGGACTGCTAACGTGCGCTGTAGCAAATCGGTTACGTGCTAACAATTAACCACACTAGTATGCAGTAAATATGAACAGGATTCCGGATTAGTTATTATAATCTTTTTGAATACGAGGTGACTGGCAATTACCTCATTGCGTAAGACGTCTTGACTGCCTGAAGAAGAAAATTGAAGAGAAATAACCAGCTTGCTTAGCCGGTTGTCCAATTCATTCACACAAGCAGGCGGCCACTTCCAATGTGTTGTGCGACAACAACGGAACTTATCTCGCCACCATCCGCTTCACACATCAAACATAAAAGTCTACGGCAGGCCCAGAGCCATACATAAAGATCTAAACGGCTCTGGGTAGGCCGAGGGTTTGTTGTTGCTTTTTTATGTTTTAGATAGTCACAAAAATGAAGCTGAAAAAATATGTGCACAAGTGCTTGCTTCTGTTAATGTGCGTATGCCGGAAAACATGAAATATATCTTTTATTTTGAAAGCTTTTTTCATTGGCAGTCGTTGGCTTGTAGCAACCCAATGTAAGTAGGCGGCTGGATGTGAGTGCCCGGATATCCGCCCGAGTATTTACGTCTATTTTACCTCAGCTACTCGCGTTCGGTCGTGTATTTACGACAGTTTAACCTCAGCTACTTGATTTCGGTCCGATTTGAGTCTGACTGAAGGAGGGACATAGGTGCCGTGCGTAAAGAGCCCACCGCACATCGCCGTTTCGGCGACACCAGAAAGTTCCTTGATCTCCCAATCAAAGGAATAGACCCTGTGACATCAAAATAATAATAAAAAAGTATACAATGAAATTATAACTTAAAACCGAATTGATTTGGGTGTGAAAAATAAACTGTCTCAACCGGGCACCCAAAGGGAATTCATCAAAAGATAACGGCGTTACTTTCTCGTCGGCATTATTTTGTGTTTATTATCCAGGAGGACTGAGCTGAAAACTGCAGCAGTCACCTTGCACAGTTCTAGCTGCTCCGAAGTACGTGCGTGTCTAAGCAAATCATCCTGCCCATTCGCAATGTTAAATAAAAAGTTTTGCACAAGGCTAGGCTATAGTCTAAAATAGACACTGGAATAGCCCGTTTCGGAAGGCATTAAAGTCACGAGTTTACCCAGTCTAAATGTAGCTAGCACCCGGGAAGTTTCTGAGTTTTAGGCCTACTCCTTACATTAGTGAAACATATAGGATATCCAACAAGTTAAAAGAATATCTGGGCATATGTGACGGAGGTCATCTTGCACCTGTTCACCCCCCTCGGGGATCGAACGTGCGACCTCGTCAACTACAACGGTTCGGCAATGGGAGGCACAGTACGATACCGCTGGGCCAAGAGACTAGTCTCTCGGCCCAACGGCACGAGACTGTATGAGGCTATCGGAGGGAGGTTTACAAACGTTCCACGCCAACTCTGTGCTAGTTAGCCTCCGTTACACTCTCCCCCTTAAACCTCACTCCCATCCGGGTCACGGCACCACTGTGACGGAGGTCATCTTGCACCTGTTCACCCCCCTCGGGGATCGAACGTGCGACCTCGTCAACTACAACGGTTCGGCAATGGGAGGCACAGTACGATACCGCTGGGCCAAGAGACTAGTCTCTCGGCCCAACGGCACGAGACTGTATGAGGCTATCGGAGGGAGGTTTACAAACGTTCCACGCCAACTCTGTGCTAGTTAGCCTCCGTTACACATAACATTTAAAAGTGTCAGTGCAGAATTAAACTGGGCGCTGAATATAAATATTGGAGCCATTCTCCCTCCGTGTCTAGATACAGTCAGAGGCGCGCGCGCACGCTCTTATTTCTGTATTATATGAAAATATCCTAAAACGGTCACAACATCAGAGGACCTTCGTGGTGGAGGATAGTTGCGGCGGGGGCCGAGACCGAGTTGTTACGGGACACTCTTAATATTATTGAAGGGACAGACCATGCTCGATACTTTACCCGGTCTAAATGTAGCCCTCGAAAAGTTATGCCGCATAGGCCTATTGTGCAGATTGATGCCAAGAACACGTGAAACTAGGCACATTGGAGACTAAAGCCTATAATTTAGACATAGCCTATTCATTTGATTGTGCTACGTAAACTTAAAAGTGTCAGTACACAATCAAGCGGGACGCTGAAATATTGGAGCCAGTAACTTCGTGTCCGGTGGACAGCCTATTGTGCAGACGTGTGTGCACGCACAACTATTTCTCTCCCATTGCTAATCAAGCCTCCGATCTCCAAAAAGACACGGGCACTCAGGATAACCGTTTACACGAGCTGTTTAAATAATGTGATGCACGTTCTTCATGACATGGCATGGTTTGGCCACCCTAAATTCAACATGACTGCATTCGCACATATCGTTTAAACATCCATGATGGAATTGTCACTCTTAATGTGCAAGTATTGGATATGAAAAAAAGATCCTAAAACGGTCACAACACCAGAGGACCCGTGGTGGTGTGGTGGATATTTGCCGCGGGGACCGAGGCCGAGTTGTTACGGTAGGCTACAGTCATATTATAGAAGGGACAGTCAGGCGACACAGCGCGACATAGGGTAGCTGTGGTACCGCAAAGCATTCCTGATGGTGGAAATGAATGCAAATGCATGCAAATACTCGGGCGGATATCCGGGCACTCACATCCAGCCGCCTATTTACATTGGGTTGCTCCATGGCTACCCGACGGAAGTTGTTCACTTCCTCTTATTATTTCTAGTACTCTGCTGCCACCTGCCGTGCGGGTGTATTTCGCACAATGATACAGTAAGTAAGGATTTCGCATCATCTTTGAGAAATCGTGATAGGTGTTGTTGACTTCATATAAGCCTACTTCTTACATAGGATAATCATGACATATTCTGATGCCTTTATTGGGTGTCATAGTATGTTATATAGCCATTAAAGTTCCCCAATGTACACGCACGGTGGAACCTTACACATAGGAAGTAATACAATTTTACACCAACGTGACGTAAGAGCAGAGTGGCGCAGCGGAAGCGTGCTGGGCCCATAACCCAGAGGTCGATGGATCGAAACCATCCTCTGCTAAGTATTTTCCAACATTTGTGAAGATGGAATGGGATGCATTTTAATGAAACTCTCAGAACTACCGACTCAATGTAAATCTGCTGTTAGTAATAAAAAACGATTTAGACATCCTCTTCACGTCTAAATGAAAGGCCTACCATAGCGAAATAAATAGGCCTGTAGGTCACAGAGAACAACTTCAAAACAGCACAAGGCTCAAATAAAGTAGGGCTACTGTGTAGTAACTCAACCGTATAACAGACAGAATAGGCCTAAATGTTTTTAAAATGTAGCGTATTTACCATAAGCCTACTTCAGAAGCACTTGACATGACAAATTCGAGTCTCAAGTGTAGATAGCCAACCAAACCAACTTCTGATGCAAACTGTGAAATTTTAAATCATCACATATTTTCCTCCAAACAATAATTTTATTTGGCTGTAATAACTGTTTTTATTGCCAAAAACATCCATCTTACTAACATTAAATGCTGACAGCATTTTGAGTATAGTAGTTTAATCAGCATTTTTATTATAGGTCTAGGCCTATTCTCAAAACGCTAAGTGTCCCAACTTTGGAATCCAGCTCAGTTTCAATTCTGAAGTTATATCGAGGCAGGTCTCATTGCCCATTATACAGCCGAACTCATGAAACCCAAATGCAACACAGTAGGCCAGTGGTCTCCAGTTGTTTTACCCAATGGCCAAATTATGTAGCGAAAATGAGGCCGAGGGCCAAACAAATCATCCGACTGTACAGTATGTCCACAAAAGCACAAGTTTTCATTTCTTCCAACTACCATGTGTTTGCCGTATCTGGCCCGCAGGCCGCCATTTGGAGACCACTGCGTAGGCCTGGAGTGGTGGTGTCAAATGGCTGTGGAGCATACTGTAATCTACAGTCTCCTATCATTTTTCTCCAAGGGCCAAATTATGTAGAGCAAGTGAGGCTGTGGGCCAAACCAATGCCCCAACCCAATGAGAAACAAGTTAGATGCCTGGACAGAGAGCAGATTTTTGCTTTCCCGTTTTCCCTTCTTGTTGATGTCTGTTATGATAAGATCTAACTGTCTGTGAATGCTTTGGAGAGATATGACCCACTTTTAGTGATCGAAAATCACACACATTAAGAGGAGCACTCCTGCCAATTTCAATGTGCTGTTGTATTGCTCACGCTACCCTTGACTTGTCAGTGCCGGGTGACACCGCATTTTTTGGCTCAGCCATTTCCGAGATATGAACTATTCTAATGGGGACAACTTTTGTTTACATTTAAAAAAAAACATTTTGTATTTATTCCCAAAAACATCCCAAAGGTTATGCAACATCAGCAGACTGCTAGCAAACAGCGATACCTTGTCGGAAAATATTTGGAGTAGGCCTATGTTCATTTAAAAAAAAAAAAAAATGTATACAAAAGTTGCCCAAAATTAGAATAGCTCATATCTCGGAAAGGGCTGAGCCAAAAAATGCGGCGTCACCGGGTACTGACAAGTCAAGGGTAGCGTGAGCAATACAACAGCACATTGAAATTGGCAGGAGTGCTCCTTTAACGCTTTCATTTGTTCTGATCTCATAGCGGGCCAAATGTTTTTGGATTTGGCCCGCGGGCCTTCGTTAGAGACCAAGGATCCACACACTTAGAGTATGTTGATGGAACATTCCCCCAGAAACCGCAATTTCGGGACAAAGTGAATACAGGTTTTTCATTTCCTTTCAGGAAATGATCACCACCACACTGTATGAGATGTATGAGGTTTCCCCAAACAACCTCGTTTAGTGAATACAGCACTCACTGTACAGGCCTATTATGAGGAGACGTTGTGGGCAGGTTGCACTGATCAAGGCACAGGCCTACGGCCCAGGCCCCAAGAGCAAAGGGGGCCCTGAAGTCCAAGCCTCCATATTTCCATTATCGTGTTGTTTATTGGTACCTTTGACAACTGTATTTTAAAATGTTCTTAGGGGACAAACCCCACAACCCCCACAACATAGAGTCTGCTACATCTGGCCTAAAGCTTTTTGGAAACTAGCAACACCAATGGATAGGGGCCTTTCTTGCTGGTTGGCCCAGAGGCCCGTGGACTCTGATGACTGAGAAGACTGTCTTTTGAGGGCCAACAGCCATCTTTTGTAGCTTTGAGGTATTTAACCATACCAGGGGAGCATTCCGAGACCCTGGCTCAGTAGTAAATAGGGTTAAGGTTACGGTACTTTGTGGTAGTGGCAAATCATTATATAAGAGCCTTGAGTGCTCAGTTTTTATAAATGATATCTATTAGCATATTTACAACTTTATATAGGTAAAGGTTAATTTAGCCAGGTTCATCATCACTTAAATTCTCAGATCTTGGAGACAAACTTTCAATGGTCAATACAACCCTACCACCACCACCACCACCACCACCACTACTACTACTACTAATAATAATAGCCAGAAAGACATGTTAAACACTGTTTACTGTGGTTTCTCCCTCTGCCCAGTGCTCCATGGTTTAACACACAGAAGTAAACAAACCAACAAGGTCTAGGCAATGTTTTCATCAACCCACCATTTATACTGTACATACAATAGGGGCGACATTTTACAAAACACGCGCAAATCCACAGGGTGAGATTCTGTATCTCCAACTATTCAGCTCTGGAAAAAAAATCAAGAGATACATACAGCAACATCTCTGTATTCATTAGGAAAAACAAACAAAAATAAAATGCACCAAATATACTTGGAAAGACAAACAGTTTTTCAACATAAGTCTTATAAAGTCACTCTGAAAACACACCAAAAGAAGCATTTATATGCCAAATCATTGATATATTCCCTTTTTTAATTATTGCTAAGTTATTCTGCATATTCTTTAAGCAAACAGAAAGCTGATGGATAACAGACCGATTACTTTAGTCTACATTTGCTGAACCCCCTACACACCAGCGAACCAAAACATCAGTAGTTTTATTAACATATTAAAAAATTATGAAATTAAAGAAAACAAACAAACAAACAAACAGAAAAACAAATGGAGATCTGCTTTGATGGGCGCAGAGCAATGGGATGCACACATCACACCACTAGGGTGGAAGGCCAAAGGTATCCGCCAAACAGAACAAAAAACAAAAACACCACAAGACAGAGTCCTTTAGCTTTCAGAGTTAACATTCAGAACAATAGTGTACGTACAAAGAGTTTATCTGTGTAGTTTTCTTCAAGATCACGCGTCATGGCCTGGCCAGTGGTAGATATGGGCTCCCATCCCATGTCATTTGGATTTGGAACAGTCCCATCAACTCGGTCTGTGCGTGTGTGCGCCAATCTATGGCATTTGGATCCACGTCTGCTTTAGCACACACCGCAATGCACGTGTACATTATGTGCGTGTGTGTGCTTGTGTGTCATCTTCAGATACCGATACATCATTGTTTGGTACGATCATATAAAATCACCTATAATAATTATGAATAATATTAAGTCTTTATATCTGCAAGGACGCACGGAGCACTGCTCTCGTCGAGAGGGGGGAAAGAGACTCGCTGTGTCGTCAGTGACAGTGACAGTGGGCAGTCGATCACTGGGTCGACCGGTCACCAAGAGCAAGTATGAAGGATCGTTGCTTCTCTCTCTCTGGCATGGTCACTCCAGGTATGTAAACAAGGGATGATGGGATGAAGGGAGGAGCAAGGGAAGGGAGGCAGGGGCGACAATGGGGACGTTATGGATGTTACACCTCTCTCTCTCTGACGTTGTCAGGGTCTGCCTGGACAATGTATGCAGGAATTAAAAAAGAAGGGATGGAGAAGGAATGGGTGACGATGGTGAAATTATGGATGCGTCTCTCTCTCTCCTCCTCTCCCTTTAGCCCTGTCTCTATTCCATACCGTCGGGGTCTGCCTGGGCCATGTACGCGTCCAGCTCAGCGTCCAGGTGTCCCTTGGTCTTGGACATGTAGGCGTCCAGCTGGTTGTCCAGCTGCTCCCGGGTCACCTGGGGGCCAGCACCGCCCCGACCCCGGCCTCCCCGACCGCGGCCTCCTCGCCCACGCCCAACGAAGCCACCGCGACCACGCATGCCTCCACGACCTAGCAAAAAAAACAAAAACAAACGTATACTTTTAGGGGTTCTACCATCATGTTTCATAGGAAACAAAGCCTTTTTAATGTTGATGGTGAGGTGTCCAACCCCTCACCACCTTGACCAATGAAAATTTAAGGGAAAAACTGGATCCTATCACCACAAAACAAGTAAAAAACTAATGAAAGAACATATCTTTCTCATCTGGTTCCTCTGAAGAGATGTCAAAAGTAGAAGTACATTAATGGTGTAACTATACGGACAGATAGCAGGCGTTCAAAGATCTAAAACGCTGCCGAGTCAAACCTGGAAAGCAGAGATCAGGTGCGATGGACACGGCAGATGATTCAACCTGAAACATTCGATCAGGGAGACCAACCAACGGAAGCTTGTGTTGAGAAAAATGTTAACATTCTATTGGCTGCCGCCTGCTGCAGTCAAGCTCATTACATATTTTTCGCTGAAGTTCAACTTCTATTTGAATGCTGCCATCTGCCCTAGAAACGCTTTTGCAGCTTCTGCCGCTTGGTCTTCCATACAACGTCAATTACTTCGGCCACTAAGTTTACACGCTCTCAACGCCTGCTATTTGTCCGTACAATAAGTACAACAGTAATACATATTATTATATAGCTGTTACAGCATTTCCGCCATTGTACCTAATGAGGTAGCTAGACTGTGTTGTCACTGAAAAAGACTAAAAATCCAATTCAAATTTGATCCAATCAGCGCTGAGTCAGCTGATCATAAGACAAGTACACAGCTCTACTAGTTACTAATATAAGTTCCCCGTGTTGTTTTTTATTGGTAACATTTACTTTTGACACCTTTGCTCCTCTGGGTTAGTCAATAATAATAGCAGCAATATTTACAAAATAATTAACTAATATGAACTAGTATGACCAAAGTATAGTAATTTTGAAACTAAAAATGTCTATTTCTGGAAATTCAAAATGGCGGACCATGGAGAAGATTCCCCTTTTCATGTATGAAAAATGCTAATTTTTTCAGTCATAATGATGGTGGTGGTAAATGTTCATGGAAAAAGAAACATTTCTGACAGCATGAATTCTGGATATAGACAACCAAAATAATTTCTCAGTGCACCTTAAATAATACAGTCCCCCCAGGAAATCGCGATGTTGCGATCGCGTCGTTTTTCGCAACTTCAATGAATTCCCGCGAATTCTGCGCGAGAGCGCAACTTTAACCAATCACCGCGATTTCCCGCAACTTTGAACACTTTGAACCAATCCATGTTGCGCTGACTTCACTGACGTCGACAAACTTCCTTTCAAAAAGGATAATACAATAAAAAATACAATAAAAAAGTAACCTAGCAATCAGTCCCAGCACTTTACTATGCATGTACAAAGTTGTCGGTGAGGGGGAAAAAACTAATAAATACGAATGTAGGAAACGCCATGTTCTCATTGCACGTCTGCTCGCATGGTCACAGTAGGGAAAATGTATGACTACTAGTCTGGCATAACCAATAGGCCTACATTTTTAAAATGTGGTAGGCCTACATAAATATATAGCCTAATTAACACTTCATGACAGTCATCTAGGCTACATTACGCCAAGTATAGGGCTCCTACAACAAGATGTGTTTTCTTTTTTCTAAAGCGGTCCACCTGCTGGACCACTTTGGTGTTTGACTTGTGCGCATACAGAAGGCAACATTTTCCCTCCGAATTGAGATGCGCAAATGCCTTGTCCACAACAAAGCAGTAATTTCCATCCTTCATTGTGAATGCTGCGTGCGTGCCTGGCCGATATAGTAATCTCTTTCGCGCAAATTGGGCTATGGGTTCACGTTAGCCGGCTGTGGCCGGACATTGGCCGTTTGCATGCATGAATGACCGGCAAAATAAAATGTGGCCGGACAAAATGTCCGACAAAAATGACTGCAATCAGTCAGTAAATAATATTAGCTCATTTTAAATAGGCCTACTTAACGTTACAAAAGACCAGTAGGCCTAATATGAAACTGAACAAAACTGAAAATATTTGTGAATAGCCTATGTAAATGAACTTGTCATAAGCAGCACGCAATATTGCTTGCGCTCTCGTCCCCACCGTCGTTGTCCCCAATCACGTTATGCTTATAATCACTTGACTCACGCTGGCTGCTGTGCTGTCGAGGAACGATTCTGTTTTGTTGTGGGCTATTTTTTACCAATATATCAGTGAACACAACAAAGGGCATTGCATTTGCAAAACCGTTTCATGCCCTTTGAGAAGTCAAGCCTAACAGTTTGGGACTCAATGGCATGCGCAGCATTGCATCACTTTCACTTTTACCTCTGCTGAAAAATGGTGGTGGATCTCCAAGTAGGCTACAGCCTACAGAGGGTCAAGTTAAACATTCCAGAGAACGATGGACTCGCGAGAAGTCCCAGTGAAAGTGCATGCAGGGCTTTAGGCCTATAACTGTTTTCATCACCGGCCAAAATGTGTAGCCCATATGAGCATCGTTGACAGCTGAGACCTTCGTTCTGCAGGCGACGGGGTGTTTTATAGATAACAATGTCGTCGTCTTTTATATTCACAAGAGCACCAAAATTAATATAATTTCTGAGCATTATTCAGCAAGCACCCTTCACAAAAGGAAATCTGTGAACTCCATCCTCGTTACATTGAATGATGATCATCAGCCAGACGGCGCGGGAGAACAAAAAAAAAACCTAGGCTATGCCTTCTTTCGAAAGCGACCCCTCTCTCTGCTTTTATTTGTGTTGCTTTTGACAAGCTTGAAACTTAAACGCCGACACAGGCAGGCTATGTGTAGCAGACGACTCACATTAACCAGGATTTCAGTCAGTTCCTGTCGCGCAGCCTCTTCAACTGGGTGGACATGCCCAATTCCGCCCGCCTACTTATAGTTAATTATGTATCCACTTTTTTTAAGTCAGGAATGGATATCGACATGATACGAAGTTTGTATGCTTACAATTTGAAACGGTGATGACATTTAAACGGCCATACACAGCATTGTAATGAAGGGTGTCGTAATGGCAGCATGAAAGAGATGGAACTTTTCACAACGACATTGTGGCTAAAAACTCGCCCAGGCAGCTTCCCTGCTTTGCCTAAGAACCAAAATTATAATATAAAAATGGAAATAATATAAAAACACCAGAGGACTGGAATGTGGCAGTGTTCTTTACTTTCAAGCGTGGGGAAACACATTAAAATCGCAACAAAAATCGCACCTTTCACTTCATGCCGCAACAAAATCGCAACAACACAGTAAGAAGCTCCGCAACTTTTATCGCGATTTTCTGGAAATCCTCGTGCACCATCTGGCAATTCCGACCGCGATTTTTTGAGAAAATGCCCGCGATTTCCTGGTGGGACTGATAATAGTAATGCATGCCATTAAAGGCAGAATGTGTATTTCTTTGGCTATTTCCTTACAGATTTCAAGGCAATCGGTGGCAGCCATTTTTTGGAGAAAGAAATGGAAATGAATGGAGAAGGGGGCTCACCTCTGTCAAAAAATGGCTTAATAATGTGAAATTGTCCATCAACAATAGAACAGCAGTTGAAGTGTGTTGCTGAATATTGACATAATTAATACAATTCGATTTTTAAATGTATTTCATCGACTCATGTTTTAAGTAGATATTTAGCCTGACAGTTCAAATCTGGTATTTGATTAATGTGTTACTTCATATTCACACAGTTTTAGACACCGGAGGTAGGCGTGTTTTCCATTGACTTAAGGTGCTTACACTACCTACACAAGATGGGAGGGTGCATGTGCCGTTTCCCAGTGCATGTCACCTCTATTCTAATGTTCTACCTCTATGGTCCAGTACCCACCTTTCCCTCTGGCTCCTCCAGCTCCTCCGCGTGCTCCTCCTCTGCCCATTAGAGGGCCCCCTCTGGTGGGTCCTCCTCCTCCCCTCTGCCTCATGCCCCTTCTCAGACCTCCTCGGCCCGGGCCCCCGCGACCACGCATCTGGCCCATGCCTACAGAGGAGAAGACGCCACACACACATTACTCAAGACATACATCCTGGGAATAGAGAACACACTCAATGGCAGTCTGCCACAACAGCCTAACACACATTTGTACTGACTGGCACCTGCCAATCATAAACATCCACAACCAGATAGCACTCATCATGGTGAATTGAAGAGGGAAGAGGCAAGTGGGTGTTTTCTCTGCAGTTGCTTTTGTTGTGTGCTTACTGTGTTGCAGACATGGTGTTAGCTTTGAAACGTCAACCGTTTTTGTTTTTTTTACTTCCAAGTCACTGGAAACCTAATTTGTTGTCCAACACTGACTAACGTGCTCTCAACGTCCCTGTACTCCCACAGAAACCGGAGGAGCTGGCTGAGCGTGTCACTCATTGCCTGATGTGGTTGCATGGCAACACTGGCCACAAAACTGGCGGTCTGAACAATACCAACAGCAGCAGCAGAGGCTTGGAGCCGCCAGTTCTGATGCAGAGTTCCAGAGGTTCCATTAATAGCGCATTCCACCCACACGGGATGTTCCCGACTGCCCTGATCAGATTCCAACATGGTGTACCTCTGGCAACAGCAGCAACATTCCAACTGCCTCTCCTCTCCTCCCCACATGACTGAGCAGTTACGTGTCCCTGACAAAGTCATCTGAAAAGGCAACTAATACATACAATACATGGACTTAATTCTGGGCCCCCGTCTCTCTCCCTGGGCCCGGGTCAACTGACAACCCCACCCACCCTGTATGTAACGACTGGCATACATTACTGCTACACCTGTGGAAGTCATATCTCCTACCCAGGTGCTGCTGAGCTGTCATTATGGGGTTATAAAGTGACAGCATTAGCAGCCGTTTTAGCGTGTGAGTGACAGCAGCATCTGCAGCGCTGTACTGGTGGTAGTGTTGGTGGTGGAGGGGTGGGGTGCAGTGAGGTGCTGACAGCCCCAGCAGGAGAGCTGAGTGGGGTTACCCTGAGTGGGAATCCCCCCAGGGACATCCACAGCAGCTGGCACGGCACCAGGGCTCCAGCAACAGCTGCCAGGTGTCCTCGACACCGCCTGCCTGGCTCATACTGTGCTACAGAGAGATGTAGACACCCACACACAACACACCCAACATGTATGGCTCTCGCTAATTCCATATGCAACACAAGCATGTGTGGCCATTATAAAACACGGTTCTCAAACTTCTGCTGGCCCTGCTACTGCATGGGCTGACTGACTTCCATTATTGGAGATTGAGACTAAGACCAATGAACTTGCACATCTCTACTGTAAATCCAATAGATATATTGACCTCTGGATGTGAGTTTGACCCTCATTCCTCCTCTATGTCTCTCTCCCTTTTGATTGCATTCTGAATGTAAGTGCTCCCCTCATGCCTGCTCCTCTTCCTCCGCGTCCCCTCATGCCTCCGCGTGCTGCTCGCACGTGCACACACACACCACTGTCTCTCTCTTTCCAACTGACCTCTGAATGCAAGTGCTCCCCTCATGCCGGCTCCTCTTCCTCCGCGGCCTCTCATGCCTCCGCGTGCTGCTCCCCTCATCCCGAATCCTCCTCGGACCCCCACAGCTCCGCGCATCATCATGCCCCCCACCGGCCGCCCCAGACGCGCCTGGATGTTACTCTTCCCCAGACGCTGTTTCAGGCTCTACACACGCACGCACACGCACGCACACACACACACACAGGGTCAATAGGAGGAACAGCACATAATCTAAATCTGCTCCACAAAGTGCACTGTAGGCTCATAATACCCACAGTTAACTTGTACCAGTGAATGAATCACTCTACACTAAGACTACTACTTAAACATTATGACTTGGTCATTGCCAACATGAGGAAGTGAAGAAGGCACACAATAAAACGCGTCTGTGCAATAGACAATAAAAGCAACAAAAAAGGGCAAGATTCGCCTCTTTTGTTGCATTTCAGGCAGCTTATTATTTGGGTATCCACCCTTAAAAAATTAATTTACCTTAAACGCACAATTGAGATTTTATTTTACTAAGGGATTCCAAAAAAGTTGGGACACTTCGTATTTTGTGAATAAAATCGAAATGCTGGCATTTTCAAAACACTTCATCCATGCATAAGATGCACAATGGCACAAGGTCAACACAGCAACTGTTAAATTGAGGCAAAAGTATTGTTTTTAGGGAAATATGTGTTTATTCAAAAATTCGACCCATGCAACAAATCTCAAAAAAGTTGGGACAGGGCCAAAACATGTTGTAATAGTTGGATAATTCTAATTATAACACAAGGAGGAATATTTTAAAAGGAAATATATTGACAGCCAACACTGTCAACATGAACGCACAAATAAAAGACCATCACAGAGAGGCTGTGGTACTCAGTAGCGAAGATGTTGAGGGACTAATTACTGATCTATTACACAGAAAAAAATAATTATCAAAATTGCAGGCATGTAAGGCCTATTTCCGTGATGTAGAATTCTGTGAAATCATTGCACGAGTTTTGAGATCATGACATACCCCATCGCCATCATCAATAAGCAAACTATGACACTACAACAATGGCAGCTGTTGAAAAACTGACCATAAACACAATACTTGATTAATGCACATGATGCAGACATTTAACAGTGTTGCATGTGGCAAAGCTCATTCTAAATGGACACAGTAGACATGTGAAATTGTCTTCTGATTACTGAACGGAAAATATTTCATCCTTTTTTTTTTTAATCATTGAGTCATGCACCCTCCAGGTTACATAAAAGATGAATACTTCAGCTTGATATAGTGGTCAGTCTGAAAAACAGCAGTATGATAGTAAAGGGGTGCAGTAGTGCCCTTGGTTATGGTCTTCTTACTCTTACTCTCTAACTTGGAGCAATAGAAAGAGGGGTGAATGATACAGTATACAGATTTTAAATAGCATACATGGCTACCAAGAAATTATATTTTGGTACACAGCCTTTAGGTATTGCCACATATGATGATGGCAACTTCAACTTGCATTCTCTACTATGTTCCAATAGTATTGTTCCATTAGAAGAGTAAACAGGTGACAAAATTGTGTTCTTGCAGTCAGGATATGCCACATATTAAGCATAACAGGGAAGTAAACAAGTTGAAGACCACACCCATCAGTTGAACTGCTGAAATCATGTCTCGCATAGAAAAATATCTATTTTTTGAATAAAATTATGCCATCAGTGAAAGTATTTAACTGTTCAGTCTCCTCCCTTGTGTTATGTTTAATATTATATAAATCTAAAAGCATTTTATTGGCCCTGTTCCAACTTTTTGGGGATTTGTTGCAAGGGTGACATTTTAAATAACCACTATTACCTCAAGACATTAATTCTTCTGTCTGTGCACAATGCTCTGCCACCTTATTCACGTATTGAATGTTTTTAAAATGCCAGCATTTTTACTTTATTCACAAAACACCAAGTGTCCCAACTTTCTTGGAATCCGCTTTGTATGTAGATGAGAAAATATCCTCATTTAAAAATGTCCACTAACGTACAACCAGCGTCTTAGTTAAGCCTGCATCTAGCCATTGCCTTTCTGGCAACAACACAATTATTACAGGGGGCATATCAATGTATTTTAACTAAGCTTACATATTTTTTCAATACCTTAATTTCCCTTGAGATCAATAATTATCTCTACTTAATTTAGATAGGACAGTGACCTAATCAACACCGCTTTTGCCTGGTAAATACATCTCTATTACTCATACTGCTAAGGTGAAAGCATGACAACTCTGTGTGGTTAGTGCACTTTGCTACTATGTGCGGTAGGGCAGTAGAGTCTACGTGCCACCATTAACAGGTGTGGTGTTGTTCTTGTTGCACCCTGCCTTACTGACACACCCATGAGCACAATCACAAGGACAAGGAATATCCTGATGTATAACGCTCACTATGTCTAGCTGTTTAAATAACACTCAGGTTTCTCTTTTACTTCAGACATGTAAAAGTTTTATCTTTTACCTGACATGTTTCGATTTTAAAGCACGTCACACATCAACATCCCTGTGACCCTCTGATGAAGACGGAAGTTATACAGTCGAAACATGTCAGGTAAAAAATAAAACTTACATGTCTGAACTCTGAACTTAAGAAAAACTTGAGAGGAATATCCTGCTCAAGTCATAACATCCTTGTTCCAGTCATATGATACTTTGCCTTCACACAAAGTGACTGTGTGCACTTCCGAGTTTGAGGACTTGACAAGTTGACATTGTTGAAATATCAACTACGGGCGTCACCAGAAAATATACTGCATAACAGGTGGGTCAAGAAAAAAATAGGTCAGCCCATCTCAGCCAATAATACACATCTTATTTTTGTTCAATTCTTCAATTTTACGTTATCCTACAAAGGTCAGGTACACCCATATTTCCCTTCAGGTAAAGTTAGCACAGTTAATTGCTGCCAGGGGTGAATCATTGACATTTTCAGGTCTCATTCATCCACACTTAGATGCGGAACCCAGCGGGGGCATAAAAACTGTATTGAGAAAATAAAAACCCTGGCACATTCCTTCCATCTGTGCCCAGTGCTCATGTCCCCAACACCGGTGAATTCACCGATTTAGCTAAGCTTAATCAACCTGACTTTAGTAGAGTGGTAAATCGGATCAGCGTATGAATTGAATCGGCTAAAGCAAATAGTATGTGGCAAGGATGTCCGCACCTGATAATGACAGATGCATGTCACCAGCTTGTGCGGAGGACACTGATTGCAGTCCCAGACACTGTACTCACCAGGTGTTGGATCATGTATGTGGCTTGCCTCATACTGGTCTGGTCTGTGCCTTGCCTGGTTATGTGTTCTGCATCTGGACTAGACTATGAAGCGGTTTCTCCTGTACATGTCTCTAATAGGTAAACCCATCTCACCTGTGCAAGCCTGATCTGCCTGTGCTGCAGGCCGGCAGGCAGTTGCCTTACCTGTCTAAACAAGCGCTCCAAAACTGTCCTCTACCTATACACGGCCATTAGTGACTTTATTACTTACATAGGTTTTACTACTTTATTACATAGGTTTCATGTTTACAAACATTCATGTTCTGAGGAGGGGCCAGATGCTAAGCAGCCAACAACGTGAGCTCATTTTTTGACAGACGCAGTTTCCAACAATCAGAGGTTGAAGAGTGCACAGTCAGGGGCACACGGCCAGCCAGGATTGCACCCATGTGTACCATCATCTCTCACCTGTTTGTGTGACAGGGCGGCCTGTACCGAGGGCCTGTTCTCCATCTGTTGGGCCAGGCGGCGGTTGCGGGCGCTGGCCATGTGCTGCTGCTGCAGGTTGGCTCTGACGCTGACGGCCGTGGGCTGCTTGCTCTTCAGCATGTTTGTGAAGCTTTAGGTACGGCACAGGGTGGGGGACAGGAGAGGAGAGGGAGAAAGATAGGGGGACAGGATGGGAGATGGGAGAGATAGAGCAGGGGGGAAAGAAGGGGGAGGAGAAGAGAAGAAAGAAGGAAGGAGGAGGAGAGACCAGATAGGGAGATGGAGTAGGGAGATGTGGGTAGAGATAAAGAAAGGAGGAAAAAGAAAGAGAGAGGGAGGGAGAGAGAGACAGATGAGGGACAGTGAGAAATATGGGGGAGAGAGAGAGAGAGAAAGAGAGAGAGAGAGAGAGCGAAGAGAGAGAGAGAGAGAGAGCGAGAGAGAGAGAGAGAGAGAGAGCAAAGAGAGAGAGAGAGAGAGAGAGAGAGACATATGAGGGACAGGGAGGGAGATGGGAGAGATCGAGTAGGAGGAATGGTTTGGGGAAGGTTGTGAAAGAAAAGGAATGAAAGAAAGAAAGAGAGGAGGAGGAAGAGGAGGGAGAAAGGGAGGAGGAGGGGGCAGTGGAGGGAGGGTTCCAAATCAAATCATTGCTCACACACACTCACACACTGGACGCAGCCATGGGCAGCAGAGCCATGGCCTGGTCAGTGAATGCCCACTTTGTCTTGTGTTTGGTAAATCTCTCTCTCTCTCTCTCTCTCTTGTGTGCAGTCTAGACACCCCAGACAGCACCTCACAGCACACATGTCAAGGTGCACCTACACCAGCATAGACAGAGCTGAGGACAGCAGAGATGGGACATACAGGACAGAGGAGGAGAGCACGATGAGACGAGAGAAACAAAGATATGGGGGGATGAAGAGTGAGGGAGTAAGGGAGATCAGAACGAAACAGTGAAAGCAAAAGCAAATCAAAATAGACAATAACACACAAGAGAGAACAGGGCAAAGAGGAACTAAAACATAACAGTAAGAGAGAGACAGGTGACAAGGGGAAGAAGGGAGAGTCTGAAAGTAAGTTGGAAATAAAAAAAGACAAACACACTTTAAATGAAAAAGTAAGTGAAAGGGTAAGTGTAGAGAATGAACATAGGAGTGAATCAGTCAAAAAGAGAGGTAGAAAGACCGCAAAAGGGGGAGATGACACGTAACAGAGAGAAAGGGCAGGAGTAAAAATGGGATATACGCATAAAGCAGAAAAGAGGAGACAGATTAGAGTGTGACAGCCTCTTATGGGCCCCCGAGTCGAGGGCCCTGGACTGGAGGGGTGTCTGGCCACCCAGCCTCTTACAGCCAGGACCGCGCTGCGCTAACACGCCCCCTTCCCCATCCCCAGTGAGAGCTCACCGAGGGCGGGGTTCACAGAGGCACTGGAACCGGTGGGTGGTAGGAGGGGTTTATGCAGGAACTGGAGCTCAACACAGGCGCGTCCTGGCTCGGACTGGGTACCTTCATTGGGTTCAAGACAACAAGTGTGAGAGAGAGCTACAGCGAAAGAGAGAGAGAACAGAAAAAGCAGGCGAGGCAGAAATGGATGGATGAAGGAGGAGAAGAAAAGACAAACTGGAAGTGAAGGAGGAGGAATGAGAGAGAGTCTGTGAGAGGGCTGGGAAGGGTGAAGGGGGAGGAGAGCACACTGTGTTCTGTGCGTCCTCCATTTTGGCATTTTCATGATTGCAACTCTTCCATACACATCATGGTCAATGTTTGCCCATTTAGTGTGGGTACAATGCACCACCTTACCCTTGTTGCGTGGCATTCCCATCAACCTCTCTCATCACATTAGATTGTGGGCAATGCTAAAGCAGAGATCTTTGCCTCTGTAAGAGAGATGCCAGGCTGGTATACAGCCATGCCAGTGCCAATACGGCTTTACCCATCATCATGATCATCACCACGATCATCATCATCATCCTCTACCAATGAGCACTCTTTCTATATGACTAGACCTCCCATGATCACCACGGGGCCTCTGGTCTAAGGAGTGCAGAGGTGGCGAGCACTGTTGAGTCCGTGACAGGCGTGGAATTATGGCCGTCCTGTGACCTCCAAAGCACGCCATCTCGCCAGCGAGGTGAGGCTCTCTATGTATTCTCTACTGTAGGTGTGCGCTCTCGCTTTTCTCTCGCCGTCAGTAAAAGCCTGTCGTGGTGGTGCGTGGCGTGACGTCTCACCGCTCGTTCAGGGACAGCTTCGTAGTGCTTTTGAGCACGACTTTTTGAGTTGAAGGAGCACTCATTTTTGCTTCGATCCCACTAGGTCTCCTGTGAACGACACGACAACAAACGAAGGTTATTATTACAAAGCCCCCCAATCGACGTAAACATGCTATTACACAAGCAAGACTTTTATCCCAAGTGGACCCAAACAAATGTAGTGAGTTGCACACCGTTATGCAATACGTGGAATTTACAATAGTGCATCAAGAAATGTATGTTACTTAAAATATGAATAATAATAATAGAAGATAATTTATTTCATTAGCTGGGCTGTCCAATGCCATACGTTCCTCGTGAACTAATCGGAGATCAGTAGAGTAGCCTACCCCCTTGACCAGTTTTATCAAAGTCCATTTAACAGGGCAACGCACATTTTGACCACTTAAGTTACGCTCACATGTATCCCCATATGTTGTTACAACTTAGTTCATATTCATTGTACACAATCTTGCAGTGTGGATTCAAATGGGTGAGCCGAGAAATCATAGCAACGTCATGTTAGCTAACTAGCTAAGTACGTGACGCTAAATACCAAGACTCCTCAAGACCAGAACCAATGATGAGAAAACTAACATGTATTTTATACGATAAAACAAAACTACGCTAGTTAGGTGTCGAATTATATGAACAATCTTTGAGACCATGCTATGGTGAAACCACACTAATAAATTGGAATTTAATTGAGACGTGACAAACCTGTTAGGGATAGGAGTGCCAAAGAATTTGCTCGCCAGCCTTTCTGGGCTAATGTAGACGTAGCGTCGATTTCTGCTCAAAACTGTTGCCAGAAAACGCCAGTAACACAATGAAAACGTTTCTTTCGTTGCTGTTACTCTACGGGTATATTGAATATCAGAAAGATTGAGGTGAATGAAGAGTTTCTGCCAAAAGACTAGACTATTACGTCGTCCAGTTGTGTCTCCTCTCCCTTTCAAAACAAAATGGTGCTAATCCGTCTCGTCGCTGACCCAAAGAGGAAAATGGAGTGGTTCGCGCTGACGTCAAAAGTCGCGAGAGTTTGCTATATTTACAGAAAAGATGGCGGCGTTAGCAGTGGCAGAAACTCCTTCGGGGAAAGATGCAATTGCCGAGGGTTTATTTGAGCTTTTAAAACCGGCGGTTCAACAGCTCGATCTACACGTCCATTCAGTAAGGTACGTCCAGCATGTTTGTCTGAGAAAAGGTCAATTGAATCAGTCACTGTTCTTAAATTTGCAGTGTCATTTCAAGTAGCTGGTTAGCCTTCTCACTCATTGCTGTCATATGACAGGTCGCGTGATGCACAAAACAGAATGCAAATATGTCTCAATCGTCTTTTATACAATAAATGGTCATACACTTAGCTCTTACTTGCCCCTGTAAAGAAACCTCATTGCGAGGCTTCAGTACAACATTTTGCGTGGTTATGTATTTTTTATTGGTCGCCTATGTGTCTTGTGTCAACATAGGGAGAGTCAAGTGGAGCTTCGAGAGCATATTGACAATTTGGCTTCAGGTAAGAAAGAGAGTGAGGCACTGTCAATGGTGTGCCAGGGTCTTTTCTCTGACCGCCAACCTTTGCTGTTTTCTGCACAGCTCGATGCAGTAGGATACATTTGACTGACAGACCTGCCTCCTCTGTCTTTGTAGAATTATGTAGAATCAACGAGCACCAGAAGGTGGCGCTAGATCTCGACCCTTACGTCAAGAAGCTGCTGAATGCGCGGCGCAGAGTGGTACTGGTCAACAACATCCTTCAGAACGCACAGGTTTGTCCATGATGCATTCGACACTAAAGGCATAATGACTGACAGCACTGGTCATGACGGGGTATCCTCTTTTTTCATTATCCAAAGCAATCACGAACAGTTTTAGTTGAATTGCAATGTTAACAAGTCACTGTATTTACTCGGTGAGAAGTAGTAAACTCCTTGGCATACAGGGTGTGTAGTTTGATGTTACGTGAAGCATTCGAATGTGAAAAAAATGTACATCTGTGCGAAAAATTCTGCCAAAGTAACAAAAAAACCTGTAATGCAAGCAGGTGGGATATATTTCCACTTTCAGCACTGCATGGTACACATTCCAATATGCAATATAATATAAAGACTGGAGACACTACTAAGAGACTAACTGAGGTTAAGACTATAGGGTTCATTTTTGTTTTTTGTTTTTGTGTTTGTTTCAATGTGTTCACAGGAGCGGCTGCGGCGGCTCAATCACAATGTTTCCAAGGAGACGGCACGTAGGAAAACGATGCTCGAGACGTCGGGAGCCTTCACACCCCGCTCTCCCAGCAAACCCTGAGCATAGACGAGGGGCGATGGTGGCTCAGGTGATAGAGGAGGTTGCAGGGTCGAGCCCCGCTCCATCTGACCCCATCGATGTGTCCTTGAGCACGATACTTAACCCCAAGTTGCTCCTGGTGGCAGGGGGGTACGCTGCGTGGCAGCCACTGCCACCGGTGTGTGAATGTGAGTGTGAATGGGTAAATGTGAGGCATACAATGTAAAGCGCTTTGAGTGCTCGAAGGAGTAGAAGGGCGCTATATAAATGCAGTGCATACAGTACATAGACACGCACGCACACACACACCCCAACGTGCCATCTTCTCACCTCCAGAGGCTAGGATGACACGGTATAACACAACCCTAAATGCAGCTCTCTGTCTCTGAGTTTGTGATTGCCTCTCTACCCTACTCTTATGGAGTTGCTGAAGAGAGAGAGAGAGAGAAACGGCGTAATTTGAAATGGGAGAGCCATCAGGTTGCAGCAAAGCTGACCTGCAGAATCCTGATCCTGCTCTGTATGTCACCTATAGGAAGCGCAAACACAATACTAACTAGGTAGTGTGTTCTCTCCTTCTTAGGGAGTCTCCTGTAAGGCCATGTGTGGATATTTATAGGCAGTCTCTGCATGGTAGTCTGTGTAGAACTGAGGCATATACTACAAAGCTGGTTCAGGAGTAAACCAGGTTAAGTTAAGATAAATCATCTAATAGAAGAGCTTGGAGGCCTCATTTTGGACTCCAGGCTCTTCTATTAGGCTTAACTTAATCTGGTTTACTCCTGAACCAGCTTTGTAGCATAGGCCCCTGCTGTCATCCTAGCTGTTTTCAGTACTGAATGGCCAAGGCAGCAAGGCGATGTTCCAAAAAGGTGGTTCAGTAGCACCACTGCTTTCAATCAACCTGGAGGTAGTGGTAAATCAACTAATAGAAGGGCCTGGAGTCCTTATTGTCATTACTAAATGATGCCTGCCTCTGGTAGGCTAACTTAGAGGTAACCGCACAAATAGACCAGGCGCGATGCGATTCAAGCGACCGAGTGCAGCAGCAAGTGATACGAGCGATTGAAGAGACTAGAGTATGTCCGTACAGGCAGAAGGCAAAGCATTCAAACATTCCCATTGGCTGTGGTCACTGACCTCTATACAGTCATTGGCTGTCGCGGCTGGTCGCCGAACCGCGTCATAGAAAGTTGAAAGGATTTCAACTTCAAACTGTCGCTCTCGTCGCGCAAATCGCCTCTAGTCTCCAGAATCGCTTTTGTCGCGCGACTCAATACAAAGTCAATTACTTCCGTCGCTCGCCTCGCTCTTGTCGCGGTAGGTGTATTTGTGCGGTAAGGATTTATTTATCACTTGTTCTTTATTTATCACTTGTTCTTGGAATACCCACCATTTTAAATCAACCTGGGGGCAGTGGAATATCAGCCAATAAGAAGAGCATGGATTCCTTGTTTCCCTTAATACATGTTGTTTGGAGGGTATCTATTAGCAGGTGTACCACTTTCTGAGTGCGTTTTAATATGCGACCTTGCCTCCTCCACTTGCGCTTGTCTCCTCGTCCCTTCTCCTGGCCCCTCCTCTGTGGAGAAAACGATAAAGTTTCCCAGCTGTCAGCCTAGCCACAACAACTTTTGAGGGACTGTTTTTCATTCACCATCCCAATTGCAAATGAGAAAAAGACTCTACAATTGAGCTTTTGCAAGATATTGAAATATAATGCTGTTGTCAGTGATGTCATCATGACGAGAAGCAAGTGGAGGAGGCAAGGTCGCATATTGCAACGCACTCTCTGTTGTTAACATTAGGTTTAGCACTGAACCATGTGTGCATTCCAATATGCAACCTTGCATCCTCCACTTGTGCTTGTGGCCTCACGTTTTGCTCAAGTTTCCCCACTGTCAGCCTATCCAAAACAATTTTACTATTCAACATCCAGTTTGCAAATGAGAAAATGACTTTACAATTGAGCTTTTGTGAGATATTGAAATATGATGCTGTTGTCAGTGATGTTATCAAAAGGTATTACTTGCTGGTATGAGGCTACAAGCACAAGTGGAGGACGCAAGGTTGCATATTGGAACGTACCCCGTGTTCCAGGATTACCCCCTTTCTAGCAGTATGAATGTCACCAACCGTTTGTAATACTGTTTTTTGCCACTAGAGGGAGATGTGAATCGCTATCTGTTACATGCCAGCCTTGTCTTTGACAGCTTGTATATTATGATAATAAGTATTTAATATAATGGCTTCAAGATTTGCGTGTGATGTACCTTTTTTGTTTAAAACCGACATGCTCTGTGTTCCATGTGTGTAAAACCCTGACATGCAAAATATATACAGCTTTGGTTTTGTACATATCCATGAACAAGCATTTATTTGCATGTTGTTGCCAAGGCTCTGCTGTTTGGAGAAGCAATGTAGTGCATTATCTGTGGGCACAATCCAGAAGACTCCTGCATGGTTATGCTGACTTAAGTTTTAATGACATCATTATGGTGCCGTGCTTGGTGCCGTCACCGCTGTGCAGGTCCAGTTAAGTGTTCTTGTTCTGTTCCACATGTCCATTTTGACGTGGGTGGAAATGGAGAGTCCAGGAGATGATGGCAATTCTGCATAAAAATAAATACATTTCCAGACCATCACCCTCAGATTGCCTGTGTATTTCATTGAAGGAAGTTACGTTTATACATGTTAGAATAAATATGGAAATAAAACTACCTAGATTTACAGAATGCTGCTCACATGGTGTGCAATATTGTATCCACAATAATAATATAATAACTTACATTTGTTCGCATACAATTCCTTCACACACACAACAATACTGTCTCTCTGTCTATCTCTATCTATCTGTCTGTCTGTCTATCTATCTATCTATGTACTTGTATCTATAGACACAAGAATTTTACCAGTATGAGGGTCTTGAATTCATAGGGCTTATACAATGCTGCTTCAAGTGATTTAAGAGTGTGTGTATACATTTTCATGCAGGCCTATTTGAAAGGTATCTGCTGAGGGTGGGGGTGGGGATGGGGGGAGGAGTCTGATCTTTACATCAGAACGAAGTCTTCCAAGAGTTGTGTTTGCCTCTTAAATTGAATAGCAGTGTGTGATTCTACCAGTATACTGTATGTATGTCCGTGCAGGGCAGTCTTAGCTTAATGGTTAGGGAGGTTGCAAGTTCGAATCCCACCCTTACCGCTCTGGACACCTCCATTCACAGCTGAAGTGCCCTTGAGCAAGGCACCCCACATTGCTCCGGGGACTGTAACCAATAACCTGTAAATAACTGTAAGTTGCTTACGTTAAAAGTGTCACTAATGTAATGTGATATATAATTTAGCTTTATGCAATGCTGCTTCGCACCTTAATTTCCTTTGGGATCAATGAAGTCACATTTCTACTTCTGCAACTCTTACTATACTTATTTTCATCTAGTAGTTTCCTAGCCAGGCATGTTGTGCTTCAGTGGAAGAGTGCAATGAGTAATCAAATTTTTTGTCTAAATTACTCAGGGTCCCTGACATCACAGGGCCCTTATCTGAACCTGTGTGTGTGTGTGTGTGTGTGTGTGTGTGTGTGTGTGTGTGTGTGTGTGTGTGTGTGTGTGTGTGTGTGTGTGTGTGTGTGTGTGTGTGTGTGTGTGTGTGTGTGTGTGTGTGTGAGGCCTTTTTATCCTCTGGGCCAGCCAACCCCTCACCTTGAGTATGTCTATTGTGTGTGTGTGTGTGTGTGTGTGTTCGAGATATTGTGTGTATACAGTATGTGTGCATGTGTCTGAGGCATTTTTCTCCTCTGGGCCAGCCACCCCTCACCTTGAGTGGGGCGGACAGGCAGGGCCACAGGGTTAATTGAATCTGGGCTAATATGCGAGGTATGTATGGCCACAATGTAAATAAAGAGTGTTTTGTAAGGGGAGAAGCACAGGGGGCAGAGCAGGGTGACCTCTTGGACGTGGAGCGCAGAAAGACGGGGGCTGGTGTGTGTGTGTGTGTGCCTCAGAGGAGGAGGGTGGAGGTATGTGAGAGTTAAGGGATGCCCAGACACAGACTCTGGAAAGACAAAAGTGTGTGTGTGTGTGTGTGTGTGCGTGTGCGTGTGCGTGTGTGTGTGTGTGTGTGTGTGTGTGTGCGTGTGCGTGTGCGTGTGTGTGTGTTGGAGTAGGGGGTTTCTGAGAGCCAGACAACAACCTCTAAGGCCATATAACTCAGACATGCAGATGGCATAATTACCAATCCAGATGTCATCAGTGGCATATACTTCTATCACTGTGCTTCCACCACCGCTTGCTTACATGTAAACTCTTTGGATTCATAATGGTGTGCATAGGCACTGCCCTTACAATGTGATTCAATTATAATTTGGGAGGTAACGATTCGCTTCAAATCGATTCAGTTTCATTCTACGATGTATTGCAATGCATTATATTTCTACTAAAAGCAAGGACAAAATTTTCATCCATCTTGAGGGAATGCAAGCAGTCAGACACTGCAACATTTTATTGGCTGTTGTGTGTATCATTCCTGCTGCTTTGAAGTGATTTAAAGGTGCACTGTGTGAAAATTTTAGAAGTTTATTTCCAGAAGTCATCCTTCCCATTCACAATCCCTTTTACATGAATACTTACACCACCATCAAATTCTTAGTGTTCATTATGACTGGAAAATAGCCATATTTAGCTGCATATAATTTTGTCATATTAGTAAATATTTTATTATTCAGTAAATATTCATGAAAAGATGAAATTTGGCAATAGGCAGCCATGATCGGCATAGTTGCAATACATACTCTGGCCATCATCTTACACAGTGCATCTTTAATGTAAAGTTCATTTGCTCTGGAAATGCCCACAGAAGTAACTGAAACTTGAAAAAATATGCCGCATCGATTATGGCATTTGCCGAATTGATTATTAAATTGTCCTGCCCCGCATTGCGATGCATTGCCTAATCGATTATTGTTGAAACCACTACAAAATAGTGTTTGGTCATTGTATGTCCAGGATTGTAAGCCTTTGCATTCCGAATTGTCCTGTATTTTTAATATTTCATATCTATTTGCTCCTACTATTCTATAGCTAGGCTATTTAGTTGTTAATATATGACAATTATATCTGAATAGCATGCAGTTTTAGAGATTTCTTCCATTACTGCTTGCTTACATCTTGGCTTTACTCTTTGGAATCCATCAGTGTGGTCAGGGTGGCCAACACGCGGAAACAAAGGGGCACATTGTGTGTAGGGCCTACTGGGGGGGGGGGGGGTCTTTCAGATGGATTTGTCCAGGGGCCGACCAAGCATGATTATCATCGACTTTCAAATCTCTTCGAGACTTGATCGGACCAAGAGCATAACAAGTAACATTTCCCAAACGGCATGGTTGACCCGCCTTCCTTGGTTTGCTACTGGTTGTTTGCTTCCTGACAAAGTAGGAGGAGTTCCCGAATTTTCTGGAGCTCAGAAATAACATTTGTATTGCTCCTGGCCTGACTAAAAGCAACGCTGAAGGCGTTGCGTCACTAAGGCGCGGCCTGGCTAGGCCCGACCAAAGCTGTCAGCGGCCCTGAATGTGGTTGTGGATGGTTCTGTGAGAGGTCTGCTATGCAGTGGTCAGCAGCAGCAGGCAAATTACCATTCAGGTGTGTGCATGCATGCAGTGAGCAGAAGTGTGTTGCTGACGAAATTCAGGTTCAATCAGGCAGGAAGGTTAACAAGACAGAGACGTGTGGAGAGACTGCATGACCTGCTGTGTGTGTGTGTGTGTGTGTGTGTGTGTGTGTGTGTGTGTGTGTGTGTGTGTGTGTGTGTGTGTGTGTGTGTGTGTGTGTGTGTGTCCTGAACAAGCTGGAGAAATGTGTGACCTGAGTGTGTAATGCCAGAGCTGTCTCCTTTGAGTGGAATTTCTTTGTAGTTTGGTTACTCGGGATAGGCCTATGTCAATAGGCTGCTGCTTGTTCAATAAAACCCAATTTGAACCAATATAATTAGGCTACTTTTCTCATAAACAATTTGACACACTTGAATTATAATACTAAAGACTTCATTATTTGTTCATTAGGCTATGTCCAGGCATTCAGATTGTTTTGATTACTATGTACTATTACTACTATTCTATAGGCCTAGTTAGAATGTCTTGTAGGATGAACATTGTGGGACGATTTTTGAAATTTCAGGTTCTGTGCCATTGTATGCAAATGCCATTACATCACATGTCAAACGTTTATGTTGTTTTCAAAATCTAGGGTGTCTTCAACAAAATTAAGCAGAAATTCTGGAAATATTTTCATCACAGAAGAAATTATTTTGCTTTAAACAGTTCTGGCCACGTTCAGAATCAACTTCCTGACCACTAGTAAAGCTAGCTGCTTTTTAAATTTTATTTTATTTATTACACAATTGACATGGATATTAAAGTTTGTTATTTGTGCATTTATGTAAAAACTGTTTGTTTACATACATTTTGTTACCTTTATATGAAGAATTTGTTTCATAAACCTGTTTACATATAACGCACCCATTAACCTGATACAGCAAGCATATTACTACTGAAAAAGAGACTAATGCAAGATTTTATTAGTAAATTCCTTACAATAAGCAATTATAAGCAACATTTAATTGAAAAATCATACACTATTTGCTGTTTCACCATAAAAAAACGTTCCCTGTCCCACTTTACCAATAGGCATTGGTAAAGTGGGACAGTGGAAAATGTGCCCCTAATTAAAATATTTTACTTAAAAAATTAATGCATTTTTAACTAGATGATTCTTAATGAAGTCACCTTTCAAAGAAAACAGTTGTTGAGGCCTAACATCAATATTTAAAGTGCTAGGCCCTTAACATTATTGACCTCAGATTGCTATGTCATTTGCAAAATCGTTGGTTTTTTGGTTCAGCCTGGTTCAGACATGTTATCACACCCCCCAGGAGGACATCACAACCAGACTTAATATTATATTATTTTAAACATTACATGCTAGAGAAAATGTATACCAAAGATTTAATTGGCTACAGCAAAGCAACATGAAGATATTGGTGATAAATGTTAACTGTCCCACTTTACCAGTTGGCCCACTTTACCGATGCTCACCCTACATATTGATATAACATACAAAAGAGCATACAGTTTGGAAATTACCAGCCCGTAAATTTCTGCAGAACACGTCGAGAAAGAAAGATGATCAATCCGCGAGTCTGATTAGGCCTACAGACTTGAAAGCTGAGAGGGACCCGCGTGAGGCGGAGAGGAGGGATATGGAGGGGGCGAGGGGGGACGCCCAGGAGGGGGCGGGGTAATCTCGCCGGCGCCACCTTAAAAAAACAGTCGCGCCGATATGTCAATCCAGACGCGACCCAGACAGACCTCGGTACGGGGGCCCAGCCGTGAGAGCAGCGCGCCTATTGGCCCACTGGCCCTGTCCCTCTGAGAGCGCCGCTCCCATTGGCTGGACTCTGGCGAGACGCTCACACGCACAACGTCTACCCCGCTTTTGTTATTGTACTGAGTCCAGGCAGAGAGAGCGAGAGCTAGGCTTCGGGAGAGCGAGCAGGATGCATGAGCCGAGACAGCGAGGCTGATAGAGTCTGGTATCGACTTGGATAGAGACAGATAGTTTTGGAGGAGGGGGAAGAGGGCTCATTCGGATAGCCTAACCAGCCACTACCTCACCAGTAGCCTACACGTTTATCCCTCTTCTTCTCCTTCTTCACATCGGCTCCCCCCGAACCCCTACAGATGTGTAAGTAAGAGCTATTCATATGAAATATGGGGCTTGTTTTTGTCACGACAGACAGGCGAGACCATATAAGCAACTGAGGAGTGGGGGAAAAGGGCAGTCCCCCCTTGTCAAACCCAGCAGGCTTGATGTGATAGCCTTTGGCGGAGGTGTGTCCTCTTCTCACATTGTTCGCTTTGATGGAAAAAAGAGACCAAAGATTTTGATAAACCCAGTTTGTGGCTGTTGACCATTTTTTGGTGTTATTCGTGACGAAGCTCTGGTCATCTATCGACGATAACTGTGGGCAATATCAGTTCACCCTCCCCTGTAGCCGATAGTGCTCTCTCCTCATGTGTGAATTTCATTTGACCAAATCATGGTCTGGTCATTTGCTTTACAACGTCTCTCCGTCAGAAATTGTTGCGCGTCCAAGTCAATATGGTGTGGTAGTCTAGATGACAAGTTCATGCCCCATGTTGTCAGTTTTCATATTGTGGAATGGGACCTCGTGAAATTAAGACAGTAGACTTGATGACGCGATATGTCCAAATATGGTCGGTCAATCGCTGCATTCGTTTGTCCGCAGTGGGGTAAACAGCGCTTTACTTTTCTACCTCTCAGAAAACGAATGTCAGTTATCTCTGAACACAATTTTGTCTTCCTGAGCAGCGGTCACGACTGTGGTGTGAATGAAGTTGGATATCAACTTAACCCTGTCACTACTGAATTGAGATACCAGTAGCCTAGGTAGCTTACACTGGGGACTCACCTGTTTCGCCTCAGATAGCTGGATCTGAGGTAACCAGGTTCGTTGATTCATACAGGCAACATCAGCAGCAGTTGTTCACTGATTGTATAGGGTACCGTTTAGATCATGCTCTCTTCTTTTTAATTCTGGATGACTGCAAAGATGATGATTGAAATCATGTCTCTACTTTGTTGTTTTCTGTTAGTTTGCTTGTTTGTTTAGATGTTCAGTCAAATTAGTTGGTGCTCGTTCTTCTGGGATGGTTCTTCTGAATCACGTCCACTGTTGAAATAGGCCTACAGCTGGGAATTACAAGGACAGACAGACAGGGACAAGCAGGCAAGGATATAGGGACAGGGACAGACAGAGATGTAGGGGAGGGCAGAGGCAGGGGCAGAGTAAAAGACGATAGACAGTCAGACAGACAGAGGCCGTGTCAGACAGAAACACAGGCTGGCAGACAGAGAGAGGCAGGGAGAGAGAGGAAGACAGACAGATAAAGGGACACAGAGGAGAGCATCAACTGAGAAAAACAAGGGAAGAAAGACAAAGTCAGATAGTAAGACCGGTGGGGGGGGTGACAGACACAGACGCTGCCTAGCGTGCACCCCCAGAGCAGGCCACTGTCCCACTTCTGTCAGTGTCCCCAAGCGCTACCAATAGTGTAAGTATCCATGTCCTTATGACCCCTACAGACTACAATACAACCTGAGTGGTCTATACTGTACAGTTCACTGTGTACAGACACAAAGAGGTCAACAGACTTCTGTAGGGGACAGACAAACACTGAGGTTTCTCCATACAGGGCAGGCAAGGAATGAGGGACATACAGACTACAGTGCTGTACACACAGTGAATGAAAAGTACATGCAGCAGGCTACAGCCAGGCGGTGAGGGGTTTTCATATAGGACAGGCAGACCACTGAAGAGTCTTCACCAGGGTTGTCAAAAATAAGGCACGTGCGCCGAATGTGGCCTATGAGATGGTTTTATCCAGACCCATACTTGTAGAGAAAAAAAAACAAGAATGTAAAAAATGTTGCCCATCTCGAACCCATTACAAAGTTCGTGTGAGATTTCAGGTGTTCAATAGTTGAGAATGAATTTTCCTTCTTTTTGTGGGTCTGAATTTACAGTCAACCTTCTTCAAGATAGGATGAATCCTCCGCTGACATCCACCTGGGGATGATTAGCAATGTGATTCCGATATGAAGCAGAGATTCTCAATATTTCACAATTATCCCTGATAACAAAGGTAACATTGAATTGACACAGATTATTGCCGAATCAACGGCCAACCTGTCGAATGCCTTGATGCAACGTCCCTTTGCTATCAGGGAATGATGCAGCCCAGTTAACCTGTTAAGACATGGCCTCAGCATGTATTATTCAGATAGGACAGTGAGAGAGACAGGGAATGAGTGAGGAGAGAGAGAGATGGGGAAGGATCAGAAAATGACCTTGAGGGCCCAGCCGTGACTCAACTTGACTGCTACACCAGCAGCCTGGGTTCAATTCCAGCCTGGGTCCTTTACTGGACCTCCCCCATCTCTCTCTCTTGCTCCCTGTCTCTCTCAACTATCCAGTCACAAAAATAAAAACAGAAAAAGCCCCAAAATATATATTTTTTAAAGAAATTGACCTTGAGCCGAAATTGAACCCAGCTCCCCGGTGTAATGGTAATGGTTCCCCAGCCCACTGAGCCACAGCACCCACACCCACATGTCTACTGTAGCCTTCACAGAGGCATGATCCTAATTAGCCGAGATCTTCATCCAAGCTGACGAGGACGGCTAATCACTGTTGTTGTGTGTGCTTGTGTGGTACTGACACATTGCTTTCCTAAACCGGGGAAGTCCATCTCTGTTCTAGCGCCCCTCTATACGACTCTGTGGCACTCTGTACGACAGTGGCCATTGCATGGCACAGGTCGTTCCGCCTGTGGAAACCTTCATTGTCGGGGGGGCTTTATTATTGCAATAGCAAGCATTGTTTACTAACATGTCACAACAACTCAAAAATGCCATACTGTTTTTTTGATAATTATACTGTACAACACCAACATTTCACTGTTACGCGTATAGACATGAATGTAAACACTATGTGAACACTAAAATGCTGAAAACTTCACTGTTTGCTAGTACAACATTATTACAAAGCAGTCATGGGTGAGCGGTTAGGGCGTCAGACTTGCATCCCAGAGGTTGCCGGTTCGACTCCCGACCCGCCAGGTTGGTGGGGTTAGTAATCAACCAGTGCTCTCCCCCATCCTCCTCCATGACTGAGGTACCCTGAGCATGGTACCGTCCCACCGCACTGCTCCCCATGGGGCGCCACTGAGGGCTGCCCCCTTGCACGGGTGAGGCATAAATGCAATTTCGTTGTGTGCAGTGTGCAGTGTTCACTTGTGTGCTGTGGAGTGCTGTGTCACAATGACAATGGGAGTTGGAGTTTCCCAATGGGCTTTCACTTTCACTTTTCACTTCACTTTCACTAATCATCAATAACACACTGTAGGCCAGAGGTGGGCAAACTCAGGCCCGCGGACCACACGCTGAGCAATTTCATGTGGCCCGCAGAGCCTTTACAAGAAAGACGAAACACAGTGATACTCGCACCCTCTCTTAAATTGGCTACCCAAGAGAAAAGTCCTGCAGGTTTGACATTAACCAAGTACATAGGGTACTGTATTCGTCCTCATGAATTTCAATAACAACATTACAACAATTACAACAATTAAATAACAAGACATGTCATGTCAGCATACTAAATCTCTTGTCATTGACATGGGCACGATGCCCAGTGACACCTGACCCTCCGGGTCAACATTCTAAATTTAGACCCAATGTGGCCCTTGAGCTGAAATAATTGCTCACCTCTGCTGTCACCTGCTGTAGGCCTATAGAAATGAATACTCAGCTCCACCTCTTTAGCTGGGCAGTACTTAAGCTCCCTTTTCGAAAGAATTGATTTAAGCCCAACTGGGAAACTCCAACTCACATTGTCATTGTGACACAGCACTTCACAGCACACAAGAGCACACCACACACAACAAAATTGCATTTATGCCATATCCGTGCAAGGCGGCAGCCCCCAAATTCGCCCCAAGGGAGCAGTGCGCTGAGACGGTACCATGCTCAGGGTATCTCAGTCATGGAGGAAGATGGGGGATAGCACTGGTTAATTACTCCCCCCGCCAACCTGGCGGATCAGGAGTCGAACCGGCAGCCTTTGGACTACAAGTCTGACGACCTAATCGCTTACCCTGATAGCTGATAGCCGTACAATAGGATCAAATATTGATCATTTTGAGTAAAGAAGGACACCCATCCTTAAGTCTCCATCCTTTCTAATAGCCAATGTAATCATGAACTGTAGGCCTATGTGCTCCACCAGTATACCATGGTCTATGTAGTAGTTAGTAGTAGAACTTAATTGTCCCCATGGGGCAATTGTGTTTGCAGTACAAACACTGGCACCAGACATAAGACACAGACAGGTATACCAGAGTAACAAACAGCAAAAAACAGTAATGTATGTAAATGTACAGGTGTAGAAATTTAGCTTGGTAGTCACTGTCTGCATGTTGTGTAGCAATAAATGTAGCAAAATCTTCACCCACCTGCCCTGCAAAGTGCAGAAACTATGCCAACATTAAAACTGAGGAAAATGCTTTCAAAGCCTTGGTATTAGGTTTGATAGTTAAGCTTACTGCAAATTTGACATGGCAATATCTCGAATACGGGACACATTTGACCCATATTAAGGTTTTGCCACAAGATAAAGGAGGTGTTATGAAGATTTTCATTTTCAGTATAGTAAACTCAATTTTAACTAAATATGTAGTTCCTGCACTGTACAGCAGTATAAACGTCTGCCTAGTAACAATTGTACAATGTTCCCACTTCCCACAGTTCATATTGCCATTACTGTTACTATTACTAAATTATTACATTTATATTAAAATGGGACTTAATATTATCAGCAATATCCAGAGGTTGTCATCTCTGCCAATAGCCACATGTACTGCTTATGCGGCAGAGTTATGCCTAATGCCTAATAAGAGTACTGTATACTATAGTGTATAAATAATTCATCAACTTCACAGTGCCATATACAGCATATGGCACATAATTACAGTGTGTGTGGTGTGTGTGTGTGTGCGCACATCATGCCACTGCCTGGTATATTGTGTTATTATAATCATGGTATACACTATCTGTGTGTGTGTGTGTTTGTGTGTGTGTGTGTGTGTGTGTGTGTGTGTGTGTGTGTGTGTGTGTGTGTGTGTGTGTGTGTGTTTGTGTGTGTGTGTGTGTGTTCGTGCACGCCCGCTACCTTTCAGCAGGATGTCGGTGAACCCCCCCAACAGCAATGACGCATGCCTGAGTATCGTGCACAGCCTGATGTGCCACCGGCAGGGCGGGGAGAACGAGGGCTTTGCCAAGCGCGCCATCGAGAGCTTGGTCAAGAAGCTCAAGGAGAAAAAAGATGAACTGGACTCGCTCATCACAGCGATCACTACCAATGGGGTTCACCCCAGCAAGTGTGTTACCATCCAGAGGACGCTGGATGGGAGATTACAGGTAAAATGCCCATGGACACACACACACACACACATACACACATGCGCGCCTGCGCGCACACACACACACACACACACACACACACACACACACACACACACACACACACACACACACACACACACACACACACACACACACACACACACACACACACACTGTCATCACAGCTATCACTACCAACCCCAGCAAGTGTGTCACTATGGAGGATGTTAGATGTTAGATGGTAGGTTACAGGTAAAACGCATGCACGAACGCACACACGCGCAGACACACACACACTGTCATCACCATCAATGGAGTACACCCAATACACAGCATACAGGAAGCCACACACTCATGTACAAAACGATCGGCTCGAAAAGGACTCTGGGTGGTACATTGTGCGCTGGCCTACCCCCTTTCATTCGTTCACCATCCTCGTTTTTCCTCCGCTATTCCTCTGTTTTCCAACCATATTGAAATGAATGGTAGAATGTTCAAAATGATGATGTCACAAACTGGCAGTCCAACTTTTGCGGAGCAGTACTCAGCACTTTGTCGGAGCCGGTGTGCAGAAGCCCGAAGTGGCAGTGGCCTAATGGGTAGGGAATGTGTTGGTCTGTCAAAGGGTTGGGGGTTCGAATCCCACCCTTACCTTTCCCTACCTATCCGTTGCTGAAAGGTACCTGAAACAACCCCATACATGCGCTCACTCACACATAGGGCTGTCACGGTATGAAAATTTCACCTCACGGTTATTTTTACCAAAATGATCACGTTTTTTCAGTATTATCGCGGTAATTTTGAAAAGTTGTGTTGAATATGTTTAGAAAGCATTGATAGTCCCGCACAAACTGAAATAGTTCCATAAGGTGCAAGGAGTGGTCATTATATTTAAAAATTACATTATATATAAAAATCCCATTTTTAAAGGCATAATACATGAAGTGGTTGTCATTCTGAAGTTGTGAGGAGGAAACGGTTACAGTTTGTACTTTTCTTTGTAGAAATTCATTGCTTCAGCAATTCACTATGATTCCAGCATTGACAGTTGTTAGGCAACAAAGAGTGCCACTGTGGCAACATTGGCAGACTTGGATGAGGGGTCGGTAAGGCACACGGTGTCACGGAGTACGGTACGGTTATCCACTACGGTATACCGGTATATTATTTTAATTCAAGCAGTAATTATTGTCAGCACTTTTTACCGCGGTGTCACGGTATACCGTTTATCGTGACACCCCTACTCACACACACACACTCTCTCTCTCTCTCTCTTACAGACACACATACTGTATACACACACACACACACCCGCATACATACAGTCATGTAGAATAAAATTTCTCTCTCACTCTCTCTCACACACGCACACGCACAGACACACACACACGCACACACACATACACCCTACACTTCTGCGTATGGCTAGGGCAGCTGTGTGTGTGTGTGTGTGTGTGTGTGTGTGTGTGTGTGTGTGTGTGTGTGTGTGTGTGTGTGTGTGTGTGTGTGTGTGTGTGTGTGTGTGTGTGTGTGTGTGTGTGTGTGTGTGTGTGTGTGTGTGTGTGTGTGCATTGTCTCTGCAGAAATGCAGTCTAGTTACATAATTTTATTGTATGGCGCTCAGAATTCTATAGAAATTTCACTGTCCAAACATTTCCGTCACACTGGTGTGACAATACACCTTTGAAGGTTAAATTAGG
>NC_085876.1:5099363-5101863 GCF_034702125.1 Engraulis encrasicolus
ACACACACTTATGCCGCATGCGATAGTGTATCTGTTCTCTTTTTCACGATTATCCAGATAAGCTTACTTGTCTCACCCCTGCCCTCTCTCTGAGTATACGTTTTGGATGCGTCTCACCCCACCACCCTTTCTCTCTCTTTCTCTTCCCATCTCTATGTGTCTCCCTCTCTATCTCTTTCTCCCTCCCTTAACATTCACCCCCATCTCTCTTTCCTCTCTTCCCCAAGCCTCCTCCCTCCCTCCCTTCCCAGAAAAGAAGATATAGTATACATGGCTGTGTATCTCTCCTTTTCTCTCTCATCTTTTTTTTTCCTCACATCCCTTCTTAAGTTTTTCTTCCCCTTTATTTATTGTCATTATTTATTGTCTATGTATCTCTCTCTATTCATTGCCATTCCAACCAGCATTTTTCTGCTCCCACTTTTTTATTTTTATTTGTTTCTTTTATTATTATTATTATTATTATTATTATTATTATTATTATTATTATTATTATTATTATTAATAATAATAATAATAATAATAATAATAATAATAATAATAATAATAATAATAATAATAATAATAATGATAATAAGATCAAAAAGTGGCAGCAGAAAAATCCTGGTTCAAGCAGACTGTTTTCCTTTTGGTATTTGGTTGTCCTGCTCCCAGTTTTGGATTCCTCTTTGGGTGTGCAAGCTTGAACCTACTCCCAGAATATACAGTGTATATCAATGACTCTACCTACACATTTCTCCCCCCCATCTCTCTCTATCAACCTCCCTCTCTCCCCAGGTCCCCCCTCGCGGCCAATCAAAGAGGAGTATATCCATGACTGCATCCAGATGGATGTGACGCCAGGCCTGCCCCCCCAGGTTGACCACCCCATGCCACCCATGAAGATGCCACCGCCCCACCCCGACCACTACGGCCAGCCCTTACCCCCACTACAGATGCCACCGGAACCCCCCCGCGCACCCCCTCCGCCTGTCACACTCTACCCAAACATGCCTCTCTCACCCACAGGTAAGTACAGTATAATACACACATACACATAACACACACACACACACACACAGACAATACTATACAATGATGCAAGCATGTATAATGCAAACACACACAGATCCCTACTATGAGCCCTACTATGGTTGGTTTAGACTAGAGTACTTAGAGAAACTATAGTTACTACAGTAAAATCATGGTTACTACAGTAAAACCATGGTCGATTTTCGTAAGGGTAGTCAGGTCCAGAGCAATGCAAGTACTTTTTGAGCTCCCGTGAACTCGGGAACTCCACCCACTTTGTCAGGAAGCAATCAACTTTGAGCAGCTGCAACGGCCTTGGGTAGAGGCGTGTTCAAAGCAGTGACGTGGTTTAAGCAGAGACGTTCTATTGGGACTAAGAAAATGTTTGGTTTAAACTTTGGCATAGCCTTTTTTGGCCTCGACCAGTAGCAAACCAAGGGAGGTGGGTCAGTCATGCCATTTGAGAAACATTAATTGTTATGCTCTAGGTCAGACCAAGTCCCGATGAGATTTGAAAGTCGATGATAATCAGGCTAGCTGAGAGTGACTGTTAAATGCATGGTGTAAACATTTATGACGTAACCAGCTCATTCCAGCTGCTCTAAATGAACTTATCTTACTAACCAATCACACACTCAGTTATGGGTCAAAGTCGCTAGTAAGTTGGACTTTTCTACCAGCCAAACAGAAATTTCACCAGCATTTGGCCAGGTGGTGTTCATTGGCTGGTGTTGATTTCGAGCCTTGCTTACATGTGATGATGATTAGTGTTTTCTTCCACTCTTCACAGTATTTATTTTGGTGGAGTGATGACCTGTTTTCTCTCTTTCTATTCCCACCCTTTCCGTCCTCCAGGTCCAGGCCCTATGATGTCCATGTCGGGGGGCCACGGTGGTGGTGGTGAGGGGGGTCTGCTACAGATTGCATCGTCCCAGGGTCAGGTGATGAGCCCCGTCGGCCCCACCCCCTCCACCCCCAAGCACGGACCTCCCCAGCAACCCCAGCAACCACCCCCCTCCAGCCAGCCTCCACCCCCCCACCAAAACGGATACACCACCCCCAAACACACGCAGACGCAAGGCTCCTTCCATAGTGAGTAGACACATACACACATACACGTAGACACATACACGCAGACACAAAGGTCCTTCCACAGCATGTATATTTGAACATGTATACACAGATGTTTACACAGTCACACAGACACCACATACAGTATACTCTACAGCAGAGCTATTCAATTGGCCAGATGCGGCTCAGATCCGGCGGCCAGATGCAACAGTGAAACACCATTTGGGAGTCTACAGAACAAATCTACTTTTTAATCCCTCACGGAAACTAGTTAGTTTGTCTCCCTCTCTAACTCTCAATTAGTTTTGCATTCTTAGTATGCAAGCTTGTAGACTTAAACCAACAAATCTTTTCAATTAGGCTAATGTCGTCAGAAGAGTGTGGGGTGGGGCGTTGCGCAACACGCAATGTGCGGTCT
>NC_085876.1:5114363-5126863 GCF_034702125.1 Engraulis encrasicolus
CCGGATCCCTGAAATGCGTTTTCACAATAGATTTCCCCCACACAAATGCAATGTAATGTCTTTCACTAAAGACTTCAGTACGCGAAATCCACAGAGATGCAACCACATTGTGGCTTTGTTTGTCTAACCATGTTTTGTTAGGAAGGTCTAGTGTTAGTGTTTTCTCTGCTTTTTTTTCGCCTTTATATTTTCTGCTTTTTTCACTTTCACCAGAAATACTGTAGCCGCAGTTCAGTTTGTGGGTTTGCAGCACATGGTTTTGCAGCCTACTGCAGTGCTCAGGGAGATGAGCTTTAAGTCCTGTAAATAGATTCCATGGCTTTGCACAGCAACACACACAATAAGGGAATAAAATACGGGAATGACATGTGAAAATGACAACTAAACCAAAACATGGCATGTTTTTAACACTTTATGGAAATCTAGCCTACAAATGTATTTGAGGGATCCGTTGTAAATCAAGCACTTTGGTAACACAGGATTACGCTCTCACTGACACGTGCTTATATACTTTTATACACACACGCACGCACACTCACACACAAGCACACACATGCCCATACACAAACACACCCACCCACACACACACACAAACACACACACACATTAACAAACACCTGCACATGCACACACACACACACATACACACACACACACACCTACCTGTACCCAAGGCTTTACCCCATATCCTAAACTCCTAACAGTCTGTATCGTAGCAACATTTTCCAGTTAGGTATACACTCTCTCTTTCTCTCTCTCTCTGTTTCTCTCTCTCTCTCTCCCCTCTCACTCTCTCTCTCTCTCTCTCTCTCTCTCTCTCTCTCTCTCTCTCTCTCTCTCCCACACACCCACACACATGCACACACGCACACACGCACTCACACACACACACACACACACACACACACACACACACACACACACACACACACACACACACACACACACACACACACACACACACACACACACACACACAGACCCTAGCCATATATTCCCACACAAGTCATGCAAGGCAGCAGCCTACAGTACACACCTATTTATTTTCATACCGAAAAAAATAAAACAAATAATAAGTATAGAACTACACTAAAGACAAGATTAATACTAATGTGTTAAGATGTTCAGCTTTAACATTACGATTTGTGACATTGGTGTGTTTGTGAAGAATACGTTCAGTGTATATAACCAAATTTGTTTTGTTTTTTTAAATGTTATGATTGTTTGTTGTTTGTTATTTGTAATGTTTTCTTTTTGCCATGCGAGGGGGTATGATCCTCACCAAAGCCAGATTACCTCATGAGTGTCCAACATGACATGAACGCAGACAGTGTCTTTCTGATTCGTCTTTTTTCCATCAGTGTCTTTGGGGGCATACATAGTCAACGCAAGCTAACAGGACTGGACTGGGACCATAAAGAGGCCCGGGCATTTTTGCCATAGACCAACCACCTCACCCCCAGCCCCATATTGCAATGAGCCCAGTCCACTGTATATTCAGGATGCACCGGTGGGCTACTCCATCGAAATTGTGGGTCGATCTGTAAGGGAGAATATGAAACAAACAAACAGACAAAACAAAAGCATTGGCCCCTGAGGACTGTCGGTCCACCAGTCCAGCCCTGCGAGCTAACATGCGCTAAACTGCACTGTTTATGTTACGTTATATGTTATGTTACTGTGTCCTCCACAGTGATGACGCATGTATCACCTCCAACGAGGATGCATGTAACGTGCGTCAAGTAGCCTATAATAAGTTGAGAGGGTACGTTTTGTTATGGATCAATGAGGATAGATAATGTAGCCTTACGGGCACGTCCATGTTAGGTTGCGTTGACTATCTGAGCCTCCTTTCTGCTTTTTCTTTTCATCCCTTTTTCTTTTCTGTCTATCCTTCCAAAGCCAAATCCTTTCCGTGTGCACTCTACCCTGCATGCGTCTTCTGATAGCCCTCCTAACTGCCACTCACTCACTCACTCAAATTTTGTAAGTTTGTTAGACTTTTAACCAGGAAGTCCAGTTTGTTAAACCTTCAAAGCGGCAATCAAGTTTGTTGGACTTTCAAAGATACAACAGTTTGTCAGATCTTAAGAGAGGATATCGGGTTTGGACAGACTCGACCTACAAACTCCACCTAGATCAGCTGATCAACTACATATTCAACAATTCTGCAAGATTTCTGGCCATTGCAGATATTGGATAGTTCTCTGTGGCCTCTCTGTTGTTTGATGTTACCATGGCAACAGTGAGTTCCACACTTAAAAGTGAAGATTCTAGATTCTGTAATAAATTCCAGAATCTTGTGTCCAGAATCAGGTGTCCTTCGTCACCAGTGTTGAGGAATAATGATGACTGCGGTTTCATGATTTCCATACATCATACACAGATGCCAATACACTGATCAGATGACTTTTCACGGGAGGTCTTAAATTTGCTGAGGAGGTTTGTAAGGCAAAGTGTGTCTGTGTGTGTCTGTCTGTATGTCTGCGCGTGCATGATTTACCCAACCACTCCAAACCTCTGGTGATGTTTTTGTGCACTTATCCACTGCCAGTGTGGCTGCAGCTGATGAGAGAGAGAGAGAGAGAGAGAGAGAGAGAGAGAGAGAGAGAGAGAGAGAGAGAGAGAGAGAGAGAGAGAGAGAGGGAGAGAGAGAGAGAGAGTGTGTGTGTGTGTGTGTGTGTGTGTGTGTGTGTGTGTGTGTGTGTGTGTGTGTGTGTGTGTGTGTGTGTGTGTGTGTGTGTGTGTGTGTGTGTGTGTGTGTGTGTGTGTGTGTAAAGTATTAGTAAAGAGCCTAACGCTTCACTTCAGTCTGTCAGCCCAGTTATAGCCCTGTTATAGCAAGTCGGTCTGTTGTCTTAGACCAGGGGCGGGGAACCTATGTATCGAGGGCCATTTACAGCCCTTGAGGCCGTCTTATCCAGGCCCCAGATATAAGTTTAATGTAATGCAGTTTCACATGGAATATGACATGTTTTGTAACATAATTAACATAATATAATAATTATGAATTAAGTTATGTTTTCAGGGTACTTAGGGAAGGTGGGGTCTGTTGACGGTGGCCGCCTTCAATATAGGCCTAAAGTGCAGGGGGAAATCCTGGTTTGTGTTCGTAGTTGGAGGACTTAATAAAATTTGAAGTGACCCTCGAATGAAAATGTTTCCCCACCCCTGTCATAGACAGAGAGTAGAAAATGAGAAAAGAGGGCATCAGCTTTAACACAAGGGCCCTGTCTCCTGTTCCCATAGACACCATTCAGTGTCCCAGTAGACACCCCAGTCCTAGTCACATAGCAAATATGACCAAAATGGGTAATGCAATCATGATCAATGAGGTTAAAGATGCATTTTGTGACAATCACTGACAACACCATTACATGAGATTTAGAGAAAACATGTTCACGGTGCCATGCCTTGTTAATTATAATGTTACAATATTTAGATATGACGTGATCATGATTGTTATAATATCATGATGTATTATTGTGTCAAGTCTGAAGTCAAGCGTTACCGTTGGATCACACTCAGGCGTCAGTGAGCAGCATTTTGCTGCATTCCCATTCACTTTATATTGGATAGGGTCACATGATACCACACCGAAATTTAAATGTTGAGAAACTCTTGACGACTGAGTTGTATAAAGTAGAAGTAGAAGTACTCTTACAGATGTAATTACAATACTAGTAGTTTGATTTAACAACGTTGAAACAATGTAATATCATGCCGCTAGTGTTGTAATTACATCTGCGAGACGGATTGGGCTGCACTTCCTCTATGGCACTGCCGCGTGATTCGTGGTGACCCCGCCTCCGTCGCACCCACCCACCGCCGTGCGTTTACGAAGCTCTGTGTGTGATCCAAGGGTTCAAGCTGTGAGGAAGCCTGTGACCACACCTCCTGCCACACCCATGTCACTGCTTCCTGTTCCCTGGTGTGTGCCTTCATTTGTGGCGTCATTCCAGAGCGGTGGAGCGTAGAGCTGTGCTGTGATGTCAGGCCTGCGTTCACAAAGATAACAATACATACTATATCGGGATACTAGGGCCATGTTTGCAAGATACCAATATATCTGGATATTAGGCACTTTAGGTTTTTTGGATGGCCTCACTCCTCATCAGTAGACTGAACTCTGAAAGTTAATTTCCATTTTTATATATGACGGGAAAAAATGATTCATTGACTTATTCTATGTAATATGTTGTATAGCAGTACAATCATGACTTTTTAGAGCTAAATGCAGTCAGTTAATACGCTGAAATAGACCTAAACTGGTAACTAGATGTTTAAGGTACTGTACACCTACTGTTGTGAGCTTAGAATTATTTGCAATGCTTCAAGGGGGAGTCAGGTACCCGCAGTTTCTGTGACGATAATCGAACAAAAAAAAAAACTATAAAATGATTTTTAAAAAGTTTGCTTGGCCATCTTTGTAGAGAAAATATACTGTAGGTTTCATTTTGCCTTAAAAACTGACAAAATCCCCATTTCTCGCCAGTGTCGCCGTGGAAAGACAAAAAAAGACAAAAGAAAATGTTACCTTGCTAACTAGTAGGCTATGCTAATAGAAGTCTTTTGCACGCATCGTCGTCACCATTTTTGCCCCACCCCCTCACTCTCCCTGACTTCTTGTTTCCTACTTCCTATTTCCTGTTCCTTGCCTGCTGCTTCCTGTGCAGGTGTTCCTTGTTAGAGACATGGACATAGGTTGATACATATCTCTATATGTCCATGAATAGTGAGTCCAGGGATCATGTCGTCATGGTGCTATGTTGTCGTGACGATTTCCCATCATGCCCCTCTCCCTCCCGGCTGCAGCTGTTTCCTCATGTGGTTTTGTTATTGACCTGAAGTAACCTCTCTGTGCGGGTTTTATTATCACTCTTACGGGGGAAATAAGTAAAGGAATAAAAAAAGAAAGAAAAAGATATGCCATTGAAATGACAATCGCTCCAATTGGAAAACCTTTGCAGCATTCCGTGTTACAATAGCAATTTCTTACAACAATAGTATTTAAACAATGTGAAACAGTGTGGAGAGATGTATGATGAATTTGGCTATTTTATTGATCATGTGTTAATCCAATTATTGTTGTAATTATAATTATTTTATTGTATAAGGACGTGCTGCTCCTGTATCGTTGACTGTACACCAAAGTAAAACATTTTGATACAAAAACACCCATCTGTTGTGCCTGTCTGTTCCTGAGTCCATTTACTTGTTTTCTCACTGATCGTTCATGTGGCTGTTCTGTGTTCTGTGAAATTATTAGAGATGCACCGGATCCTGATTTTTAGGATCCTGCCGGATACCGGATCCACTGCCTAAGATCCTGCCGGATCCGGAACCGGATACCGGATCCTACGAAAGGGTTGAAACACATAGCCTACTCACACACATGGGCCCTTTTTATCACGTTGGCTCAAACTATTTTGACTGAAAAGCCTCGGCTACCGGATCCTGGATCCTGGAACCGGATCCTGTGAAAAACCCTATTATCCTGCCGGATCCGGAACCGGATCTTGGATCCGGTGCATCTCTAGAAATTATAGAATAGAATATTACAGAATTGAATTGATCACAATATATTCATTCTATGGTGAGTGTAAATCAGTAAATGTTCTAGACTAGAGGTCTTTCCAAGTGACAAGATTTTTAGATTTTTTAACGGTCAAAGCAAATTATTTCTTTTGAAAGCTGATATTGGTCGAATTGACAGAATCATTAGCTTTCCAAATAGGTAGTTTGAAGCTACTTATGTTTTGCGCTTTTCTGCATTCTTAAAGTGATTCCATCTGAAACAGCTGCAGATGCAAAGAAAACACATTCCAACACTTTGCCTAAAGGTGCAGCGTGTATTTTTTTATTTTATTTTTAATGTTTAAACTAAGTTTATTTCCAGAATTCATGCTGGGGGGTATATGAGTAGGATAGTGGGATATTTACATGGATGACAAAGGGAAAGATACTTTTCCTTCACACTCCCTCGAGAAAACAGTTGTTTTAAATCCCCATGCTTTTTAAAAAGCAGGGTGTTTGTTATTGTTGTTGGGAGGAGCTGTAGCTGTTGTTTGTTTATTGTTTTGTTGGGAGTTGTTGATCAAGCTGTTCTGTAGCCTACTCTTTAATGACTAACCTGAAATTGCAAGAATGGTATTCATAGTCATTTCAAATTCAGATATAAGCGCATAGGGTATAGAAACCAATGTTGGGTAGACTACAACAGTGGAGACTGTTGACAGTTGCAACTCCTCCTAATCTTCTACATTAACACAAGTAGCCACTAGGTGCTGCTAATTTGCAGGCTGAGTGCGTTGGTGGTTGTTTAAGATTACACGCAGCCCATGCCCATCCATGAGAACCGACAGAAAACGCTTATGTAACCTGTCGGATACCGTCTAAAAATGCTGCGTAGAGTAGTGTGAATCGCTGAGTGGTCTTTATAGACGCTGTAAGAGCTGTTAGAACTAAGAAGCTGCTTAAAGTCTGTTTCTCATGTCTCTCGCCATGAGGATAGCATAGGCTATTGTAGGCCTATGTTTTTCTACTTAAAGGTCAATACGACTGATTAGGAATTGAGAAAATAATTTAAGCCTTTGAATTCAGCCATATGGCAGTAAAATCCCCAACTCAATTCTAGCATCTGATTTGGTGACAATAAATCAAAATCTTCATTCACTGAAACCATGTAGGCTACTTCGCCCCTGTAAACATCACTGGGCTTCCTTGGAGATGAGATCACTATCTAGGATAATTACAATAGTCCTACAATCCCTACCCCATGCATGCACCGCTGGGCACACACGCACTGAACAAATAGGCTACATTGACGCTGCGAAGATGTCATTGGAACAAGCCTATAGGAATAGCCTATCGCAGTCAGAGCGAGGAAGGTGGTGCTAAAATGTCCTCAGCGCCATGCACTGGCTGGTCCGGGTACCAGTGCCGTGCCGCAGCAGCCTCAAGCTAGGAGGAGGAGAGCAAGGCTCGGGAACGAGCACGGGCGCGTTCGTGAGCGCATCCTTCAGGAGGACGCAATCACTACCATTGCTGTGGGAGTGCTAGCAAAATAGAGGAGCGTTGTTGCCTGAGGCGTCGCAGACCGAGCCTTTTCCTCTCCCGCATGAAGATACGAGCGAAAAGCAGGAATCGTTCATGGAAATAAAATAGTCCCGGCTCGTTTTTTCTTTTTTGTTTTGTTTTTATTTGTTTTGTGATCGCAAGACAGACACTGGAGCTTAAAAATGGCTGAAATTACCAATTTGAATTTGAGCAACCTACCGACCTATGGTAAGTAAACGCTTTGAACTCACAAATGGCCGCATGGGACAGTGCGTAGGCTATTAGATCATCAATAGCCTGCCCTTAGTTCTACACCGCATTTCTATTCTACACAATATGCTGCGGTTATTGCTGGCTGAAGAATGAACACTACCACTTAGCATGGTGTGCAGTGCAACAGTGAGCACCCATCTCATGATGTCTCCGCAGAATGTAAACAGGCCATATTTTGAAGCCTGCAGTGAGGCTTATGCCAGTAAATGTCGTGAAACAACACTGTCACGTCAAGTAGGCTATTTAGAACATTTAGCCTATCTGACCACTTTTGAATTTACTAAATCTTACATTGGACTTTACATTGGCACTGGGCTCCCTCGTAGGCCTACTGTACATTGCAGGTTATAATAATTGTGAAATTCATCGTTGAAGTGGTTTATTCGGGAGGAATATTCATAAGAAGACCCGAATGGTATTTGGGAAGGTTTGGGTCCATAGAGAAGTGTAGGCTTGTTCTATTATTTGTGTAGGCCTACAAAGTGCAAGGGTGTGATGCTGAGGCAATGAGAGTGATTTGGGGCGAGGGTACCGTTTAATAAACAACACAACCCCTCAGTAGCTATACCATGGCGCTAAGATAGATAGGCTACCGCAGTTTTGATGTGTTGGGTCCGCGTGTTCCAAAGATGGCAAAGGCTTTAATGTGAGAAGTACATGTGATTTCCTTCACCATCAAATCGATTGTTTTTAAGTGCTTCCCGAAATTCCCGGTGTTGTCGGCCGGGTGAAACGTGCTGATGTGATGTGATGTGCAGCGGTGTGCGCTAACAGTTTAACAGGGAAGATGAGTAAGACATTTTAGCCGTAAGAGCTTTGCAGGCCCGTGAGCTGATAGATGATGGTGGTTGGTTGCGCGCGGGCCTGTTAGCTGTGCGCATGCCTCCTCGAAAAGCGATGAGGGCGCATGTAGTGTGGTGGGTTGGGGTGGGTGGATGGATGACGTGATGTCTATTCCCGGTGCTAGGCATCAACTGGCCCCGCTCTCTGCTTTCCTCTGCAGCTTGCCTTTTGTTTTAAATAAACCCGCCTTCAATCGATAGAATAGTTTCAGTCAACCCGCAACAAAAATGTGGGTGTAGGTCCAGAATGTGCGTTTATGTACAGAGACAGGACACTTTCATTTTGAAGCCTGGGTGTGTTTTGTTTGGTTGTGTGTTTTGTGTGCTACCCTGATGTCCTGAAGGAAGACTGACGGGTGATTTCAGTATCACACCTGACTTGATGTGAGCTGGTGAGACAGACATAGGCCAACTAGACTACATTGTGCTGTGTATTCTGGTAGGCTACACCACACACACACTCACACACAATTACCTGTGCAGTATAGACTGTGTAAATGCCTTGAGCAATATTAATGATGGCTTTGCTTGAGCAAACATGTGGGGGCTTAACTAAAATTTTACATCGTTAAGAAAAGGCTTGTGAAAATTATAGTAGAAATCTGGTTGTGCCTCCGGTGACTGACAATATAGCTGCACAGTAAAAAAAAAAAAAAATGCAATGTTAATTTAACTCAATAGTCGAGAGTCAATTTAATGTTTACAGTTTATTTGATCCAAAGTACATTCTAAGTGTTGAATTAACACTGCCTTCTTTTACTGTGGGGTCACTAAAGCAGGTGACAAGCAGTTAGGCCATCACGTCCCTCGACACCTGTTCTCCATTCTTAAGACTGGGGGACTCTATCCCAACGAAGGTTATCTAGATATCTAGTGACCACCTGAAAGCATGTCGAAATAAAATAGGATTGATTGGAGTTTTGTAAATATTGCGTGTGTATAGTAGAGTAGGATAAAGTATTATCACTTCTTGGCAAAACGCGTTGTTTGCTCCAAGAAATAAAATACCTAAGGTAAATAAACGGTAATCAATGTGCAGAGTGTTTCCTGAACTTTCATACCTCATCCAGTTTTCCTGCCTCACACCTAAAGTCATGTGCACAAGGACTGTCTTGAACTCTGAAAGTATTATTATTATTTTGCATCGGCAAGACACTGCAAGTGAGGCTGTAGACACTGATGAGGAAAAGTTTAATTACATAATGTATATTACATGGAGAAGTTAATTAAATGCCATATAGGCCTACCTCAGCTGTGCTCTGCAGACAGGAAAGGTTGCAAGGGGTTTGAGTGAGAGCCATCCCTCCATAATCGGGGCCACCTTTTACATTTTGCATGAACCACATAAGTGTCTGTGAAGATTTGTTCAGGTTGTCTTAGGCAGAATAGTTTAGTTGTAGGCAACTGGACTTCTGATTGGAGCTCTGAGAGGTTTTGTCTGTTCCTTTAGCCTCTTAATGCAGGTGGGCTGGCCTATTCTCTATTGATGAAAATACTCAACTACATCCTAACAACATTGTTGTTATGACAGTACCGAGAGCCTTAAGTAACGGATTAAGACAGAGCCATTGCCATTTTGGTGACAGTATGGTTATAACATAGGCTCTGCGCCAAGGGGTTAATAGACAGAATCAAAAGGTAGCATTTAGCTTTTGGAGAGTGGACCTGGTAGGCCAACCCCTTTTCCCATGCCACATGTCACATTTCTTGTATTTATTTGACCTTTATTTAACCTGGAAGGTCCCATGGAGGTACAAAAAAAACAAAAAACAAAGCATGCACGCAATGGGAAAGAATACGCACGTGAAAGTGTGCATTGGCCTGAGTCGTTGAGATGGTCACACATTCCAGAGTCCAGACAATGTGAATATGTCTTTGTTGGGGCACTTTTAGGGCTGCCCCCTTGCACAAGTGAGGCATACATGCAATTGTGTTGATTGCAATGAGGACTGTGTGCTTTGGAGTGTTCTGTCACAATTGACCATGGGAGTTTCCCAGGTGGGCTTTCAGTTTTCACTTTCACCCCAACACAGGCAAAACTTTTTCACAGGTCATATGGGCGTACCCAGACTAAGCCATACCGGTATTGTATGTAATTTGTATCTGTAATTCATGTGTATTAGGAGGACAGACAGAATAACAGCGCTATGCAGATGTCGATAGAGACCAGTGGTTAATCGTTTGACCTGAAAATGTGTCTGTAGTGTACCTGAACATAACCGTGCAATATTTTGGGGCACCTGGCTTTCCACCAGGCTTGTAGATGGAGCAAGTCCCAGTCTAGGGACAGATAGGGTTTAGATCTGTAATTCACGTCATCTATGGGGAAGTACTGCTGTAGCCGTAGGGCAGACAGCGATTCAGCGACGCTTCTCAAAAGTCGCTAGTGAATAGTGTTTAATTGTTAATCACTAGTGGTTAAAGCAGGGGCCGAGGCACTGATAGAGACAGCGAGGGAGAGGCAGAGGCAGCGGCAGCGAGCACTTAAGGATATGTGCTGCGACCATTGACAGTAAATAGAATGGACGCCAAATCAACGCTATTTGCCATTCAAGGCTTTGAAGCCAGATTTGGGAACATTCCAACTTACATTCCACCTTAGCAACGCCAAACGCAGGTGCTGATTGGACAACAACAAGACTTCTAACGGTCAATCAAACCATGTTCTGATGCTCATTGGTCAATTTAACTTTTAATATCTCTCTAAAACAAAACATCACCACAAAAAATCACCACCCTGGTAAGTTGGAGAGCAAGGGGACCTACTAGTTGAGCGAAAAATTATCCCCCTGGAGTGGCATTTAAGGGAGATACAGGGTTTTATGTCTCTCATAGGAATGAATGGGATTTGGCCATTTTTTGGTCTTTTTGGGTCCAACCTTGGCTCCAACTTGGCTTCAACAATGAAATAGAATTTTGGCCTCCATTCTATTTACTCTCAATGGCTGCGACAGACACTGGGTCTCTCGGGCCTCTCTCTTTTCCTCTTCTCTCGTCGTCTCTTCCCTTCTTTTTGTCCACTCTTCTGTGACTGTCCTCGATTGCTCTTTCCCCCTCTCCCCTGACCAAGTGCTGCTCCTGTTTATTCCAGTCGAGAGAACTCAATGACCAAAACCACCCCACACACACACACACACACACTCACACACACACTCCTCTCTTACTGTACACACACACACACACACACACACACACACACACACACACTCTCCTCGCTCTTCACTTTCTTCAAATTCGTCCGAATATCATATATTTATATGCTCGTTTTCATTTTATTCTACTCTTCATTCACACTGTAATCTCTCTTGCCCGGTCTTTTGAGAATAACTTTTCACCACTCCGGAAGCTTTGTGACATCAGTGTGTTCCGGAACAGAGGCGTCAGGTTGTGAAAGGCTCGCTACCGGATGTGTGGATGAGGATGACGATGATGATGCATTGCGTGTAGTTGATGATGGTGTGTCCGCGTGTGCCTGAATGTAGGCAGGAGAGGAAAGGGTCAGGTATTTTTATTTTAAGAGTTTGTCTCTCTGTGGATGTTGGACAGCAGTTCTATGTGTGGGTGTGTGGCGTGCTAGGCATGGTGTGTATGCATTTGTGTGTGTGTGTCTGTACTTGTGTGTGTGCATGTGTGTGTGGACTGAGACAGTTGGCAGACAGAACGGGATCTTCGCCCACCTTAAGGATGGAAGCCTGGAAGCCTGAGGCACCAGGAGGAAGGAGGCAGCATCCTCCGAATAGGGCGTGGGGCTTATAGTCCATCCTACACACTGGACTGGAATGAACCTTATATGTTGAAGCATGACTGTATGTCTTTGACCTAATTTGAGTACCATGGACATTATCATTATGATTTTTTGCAATATCATATCATGTCTTAAATCACACCTCGCAACATCTCCAAATAGGCCGCATTCTGCCATATAGTACATTTAATATTACATTAATGGGATTGTAATCATGGATTGTATGGACTACTATCGACATTTCAGTCCTGCCTAAACATAAAAATGTAATATTTTATGACGTCATAGTGATATCATATCCTATACCGCATCTTATATTTAATCACATATCACGTATCATATTACAAAGTATCTTATTGCTTTGTTATTGTCCTCTGGAGAAACAGATCAGATGTCTGGTTTTGAATGTCCTGAATCACTGTTCTCAACCTTTTGTTCTTGGAAAGCATCTCTGATCAGTCGCCATGGTTACAGAGAGCTCAGAGAAAGAGGGGGGGGGTAGAGAGAGAGAGAGAGAGAGAGAGAGAGAGAGAGAGAGAGAGAGAGAGAGAGAGAGAGAGAGAGAGAGAGAGAGAGAGAGA
>NC_085876.1:5131863-5134363 GCF_034702125.1 Engraulis encrasicolus
AGGAAGTGTGAGGTCATCTGTGCCACACACAACCCACTGTTTATTGTGACTGGTCATCTTCTGTAACTACTTTGTTTGATGAACTCCCCCTCCCCTCTCTCTCCTTTTTGAACTCTCTCTCTCCTTCATTCTCCTTCTCTCACTGTCCCTGCCTCACTCCCTCAATCTATCCTCCTTTCCAAACTATCTCTCTCTCTCTCTCTCTCTCTCTCTCTCTCTCTCTCTCTCTCTCTCTCTCTCTCTCTCTCTCTCTCTCTCTCTCTCTCTCTCTCTCACTCACTCTGCCCTACTGTAACTTTCCCTCCTCGCTCCTCTCTCTGGGCTATCTCTCCCTCATGCCCCATTGCTAGCCTAGGTAACGGCAGCAGCTGGCTCTAGCACAAGCATCTACCCTTCCCCCACTCCCACCCCCATCCTCTCTAAAAGGTGACATCATCTATCTCTGAGTCGCCCCAGGGGCCATGTGAGCAGAGTGGGGGATGAATGTGAATGTCTGGAGGACTGTGAGTGGGGGATGAATGTGGTACGAGGCAAGCAGTATCATGAGTGTGGAGGAAGACGACAAGCTTTTGGGGGGAGGGGGCTGGAGGAAGAAGGGGGGGGGGCATTTGTCGCCTTCACGGGCTCGGGACCTCTCGAGACAGCTGACGACACTGCTCACGTGACAGCCAAGTTCTGGACTTTGGCACATGAACGCCACTGATCCCGGAACAATCGGAAATCATGCGTGTTTTGTTTTGGTTCTCTTTTCTTTTTTTTCACCTCCACTTGAGCCTCCACACCCACGACATATCATTTTAGCTGAAGTAAGCCAAATTAAACAGTCAGAGACCAGCATTGCTGTCATATATGCATCTGCAATTGAATGACATCAACTGGTGTTGTTGATAGTGATTACAAGACGATATTTTAGCTTTTATGATACTGTTTACATGTCAGTTGCATGCATGGGCGCCATGTTGATGATGCGTGTGTCGTCACACAAAACACAAGCTCGGGAAGTCGTTGTTCTATACTTCCGCCAGAGATCAACCTCGATAATTATCGATCTGACATTGCGTCACCAAATGTTCACTCCCACTTTCCCGAGGTTTTAGGTCGGCTTTCTGGGGATTCTCGACTTTTTGAACGAGGTAATAGTCATAGAGAAGGCAGGCTGGTGGCAGGGGTGTCGTTCAGGGGGGTTCAGTGTGGCCCGAAGAAGGTGGTATCGAAGAAGAGATAGATAGAGATTGTAGTCATAAGGTCAACGTAGGTTAGGACCAGGATTCTTAGATGCGTAAGGTCCATAGTGGCCGGTTCTGTCAGTGTTTAGCCAATCAGCAAACAGTTGAGAGTGATGACGCGGAACTCACCCGCGAGCTCCGTTACTGATTGGTTAAGGTTACTATATTCACACTTTCGTATTGTTATTTGTTTGCTTTTGCGACGCTGTATCGTAACAGGCATGCTAATAAAGCACAATATGGGTTTTAATTTGAGTTTGGAACTCCAATTAATTTAAATGATAGAGTAAGATCAGACCATCTACCACCCTCCACGGAGACGGATTCCTCATGGCTTTTGCCAGACTGATTGACGGAGTCAACAGTCGGCTTTTCGCCCACAGGGCTCCAGAGTGCGACCAATTTGGTCGCACATGCGCCCATTTCTTTCAGTAGTGCGCCTAAAAAATATTTTTAGGCGCACCGGTGCGACCAGCCATCAGTAGAACAAAATGAATAGGCAATGCTAAACACCCATTTTAATGGGCATACAATTATTAGCCAGTCTTCAGTAGTGACTCATCACAAAATAAAACGCGTCAATGCGGTCATTCCTTCAACTCCGCTGAACTTTTCTCCCTCTCGCTGACAGGCAGCCCGACGGCGACGTTTCAGAATAGAATGTTCGACTTCGCAAGTCGCTAAACTACCGGTATCCGAGCGAGTTCACATGTGCTGCTAGCGAGTTTAGTGTTCTCAACGTCTGTTGAAACGGACGAGAGTGTTACAATCCCTGGAAAAACGAAATGGCTTGAGGATGTTTTATTTTAAACATAGCCACACAAACACAATTGGCCACAACATAAACACAGACTGGTGCGCGGAGAATGGCCCGTTTCAGCCGTGCGGGCAGAGCTGGCCAAACAACAGGTGACACGCTATCTCTCGGAACTTCAGTGAGTTTTTTTTATAGCGACTAATTACTGCCTTTCTGTCGGCAAGGCATCGTTCAGGCACCTTGAGACAGCGAGAGAGAGAGAGAGAGAGAGAGAGAGAGCGCACGGAATTGTGCTGTCGTGTTTGTATAGCGCTTGATACCGTCCACAATCATCATGCAGAGCGCTCAAAAATGGGGAAATACAAAACCCAATTTACCTCGGATTCCACTGTAAACATAGCCTATTAGTGTCTAACTTAATAATTTTAAAAAACATGCATTTTTAACTGGGTTTGAAATCTATCTATCTATCTATCTTTTTATCTATCTATCTATCTATCTAGCCTATTGGAACCCT
>NC_085876.1:5146863-5154363 GCF_034702125.1 Engraulis encrasicolus
TGTGCGTTAACAATTTCACAGCGCTCCTAAATTCTTATCTGTGCTCCTATTTTTTGTTGTTGTTGTTCTTGTCATTGAATAGACCCCCTGCATGAGGGACGAACGAAAAGTGTGTTGCAAACAGAAATGATTCACTGTACTGCATTTTTTAAATATAAATGACAATGTACTACTATACCACTACTACTATGTGATGGGTAAAATCTTATGTAATTTCTGAAAACATACATAGCTGAAATGTAGGCCTATAGTTTCTCCATGCGCCCCCCGTTCCCATAGTTTCCATAATTTCTGTGGGAAACACTGGTATAACTTATATAGTAGTAATGTGTCCTAGTGACATAAGCACAATACTAGTAGATGAGAGGACTAGTTTATACTAGTACTAGTACATTCTACGTATAGTTACACAGTGGCACTTCTTCTACTTTGGTAGATACACTGTTACACTCTACTGCACATGTGTGTGTTGTGAGTGAATGTGTCAGAGAACGAATGTAAATTCATGTATGAATATTAGAGATGCACCGGATCCGGTTCCGGATCCCGAAAAGGCAGGATAATAGGGTTTTTCACAGGATCCGGATCCAGCAGGATCTTAAGCAGTGGATCCGGTATCCGGCAGTTACCTAAAAATAAGGATCTGGTGCATCTGTAGTTTTTACGTAGCCTAGGCTTTTCAGTCAGTCTTTCACAACCCCAATCGCTGCATGGAGTGAAAGCCCTTTGGAAGCGGCCGTTGCAGGCAGTTTGTCAGTATGCCAATGAGTCTAAAAAATAGTTTGAGCCAACGTAATAAAAAGGGCCCACGTGTGCGAGTAGACTATGTGTTTCAACCCTTTCGTAGGATCCGGTATCCGGTTCCGGATCCGGCAGGATCTTAAGCAGTGGATCCGGTATCCGGCAGGATCCTAAAAATCAGGATCCGGTGCATCTCTAATGAATATATTAGTTGTTGTTGTGTGTGCGTGTGTGTGCGTGTGTGTGCGTGTGTGCGTGTGTGCGTGTGTGTGTGTGTGTGTGTGTGTGTGTGTGTGTGTGTGTGTGTGTGTGTGTGTGTGTGTGTGTGTGTGTGTATGCATGTGTGTGCATGTGTTTGTATGAGAGAGGGAGAGATTATTGTCATTATTATTGTCTTATTTATATGTTTTAGTTCATCTGCACATTGGAGACTGGTCAAACGTCTGTGCTCACCCTGTTACATAGATTTTTGACAATAAAGTACACTTGACTTGACTTGACTTGTTAGACCAGACGTGGGCAAACTCAGGGCCAGGGGCCACATGCGGCCCGCTCAGCCATTTCATGTGGCCCTCAGAGCCTTTCCAAGAAAAAAATGCAGATTCACATGGTCACTCATTCTTCAATGCGCTACCTAAAACAAGGGTCTTGGAAACCTAAGATTACTGAAGTCTACATCTAGATACAATTAGCAGGAATGGCATAACTGACAGTGGTGTAATTATGTTGGCGTACACCATTTCTTATTATTGGCACGGGCAAGTTGACTACGACATCCGTCCCTTTGGTCAACTTTCTAAACCCAATGCGGCCCTTGAGCCAAAATAATTGCCCACCCCTGGGTTAGACTGACAGTTTAAAATGATGTCTCTCATCCAGTTGCCTGCACTGTTGCTGTGGTGTGCTAGAGCTCAGTGTGGAAAGGTTCTATTAGCAGACTGCATTGTGATTCAGCATGGGTGCTAGTTCTGTTGGCCCAGTGTGCAATAGTGGGCCGGACCCATTTTGCCGACCTGCTGAGTTGTGGATCAGTGGGTCCTACAGAACATTATGCTATTTGGAGTGTTCCCTCTCATCCTCATGCTGTGCTCTTCCTCTCTCTCTCTCTCTCTCTCTCTCTCTCTCTCTCTCTCTCTCTCTCTCTCTCTCTCTCTCTCTCTCTCTCTCTCTCCTCCACCAGACGTCTCTCCAGTCCTGGCTGGCTTCCTGGGCGCGGGCGTGCTGGTCGTCTCGGTGACGGTTGCCGTGTTCCTGTGGACATGTTGCCAGCGCCGCTACCGGCGCATGACGGGGGCGTACAAGCTGAGCGGGCCCTACGACCCCCCCGTGGACCCCCCCTACAAGTTCATCCACATGCTCAAGGGCATCAGCATCTACCCAGAATCCCTCAGCTCCAGCAAGAAGATCGTGCGCGTGGGCCGTCGTCACGGTAGCAACAACAACAACACTGGCCCCTCCCCCTCCTCCACGTCCTCTTCCTCTTCCTCCTCGGCCGCGTCGTCTCTGACATCGTCACTGCGCGACTGGCGATACGGTTTCGGGGGCGGGGAGTGTGGCCGCGGCTGCCATGGCGATGCGGAGGGTGGCTTCGGTGGGCATCTGCAGATGAACCCGCTGGTGGTGCCCCCGTGTGGCGTGCCCAGGCTGGAGCGGGCGCTGCCCATCCGAGCAGACTACTGCTGCCTGGAGGGTTCCGGAAACGGAACGCACGGAGGAGAGGGGACAGGCATCAAGACAGCCACACCCCACGGCATAGGCCACACCTCCCCCGCCTCGCTGGGCACGCTCAGTCTGACGGTCGACTACAACTTCCCCAAGAAGGTGAAAATAAATACTCTCGCGAGTGCGTGTGGGTGTGGGTCTGTACAAATTACTACTCACAGCAAGGTGCTACTGTAGTCTGTGTAGTACCTTCCATTTTATTTTCCAGTTCCTCCATAAGACCAATGCTATTTCCCTTCATAAGAAAAAGTCTCTGATTATGTCCCCATTTATGTCTGTTAAATATAATGTAATGTGTGTGCGTGTTTATTAATACTACGTGTTGATGGTGAGAGTGGTGAGTTATTGACGTCTATCTATTTGAAGAGAGTGTGTGTGTGTGTGCGTGTGTGTGTGTGTGTGTGTGTGTGTGTGTGTGTGTGTGTGTGTGTGTGTGTGTAATGTACTGTATTGTATTGTAATGTAATGTGTGTGTGTGTGTGCATGTTCGTGTGTCTCCTGCTAGTTGCCGCGGCTTCTGTGTGTGCGTGTGTGTGTAATTTATTGTATGGTATTGTAATGTAATGTGTGTGTGTGTGTGTGTGTGTGTGTGTGTGTGTGTGTGTGTGTGTGTGTGTGTGTGTGTGTGCGTATGTGTCCTCTTAGGCCCTGGTGGTGAGTGTGGTGAGTTGCCGTGGGCTGCCGGCGGTGGATGAGTCCACCGCGACCTCCGACCCCTACGTGAAGCTGACCATCCTGCCAGAGAAGAAGCACCGCGTGAAGACCCGTGTGTTGCGCCGCACGCTCGAACCCGTGTTCGACGAGACCTTCACCTTCTATGGCGTGGCCTACAGCACGCTGCCCGAGCTCACGCTGCACTTCCTAGTGCTCAGCTTTGACCGCTTCGCCCGCGACGACATCATCGGCGAGGCTGCCGTGCCATTGGCCGGGATCGACCCCAGCACAGGCCGTGTGCACATCAACCAGCCCATCACCAAGAGGAACGTGCAGGTAAGGATGTGGAAGGGTCGGAAGCATTGTGGTGTGTGTGTGTGTCTCTGTGTGTGTGTGTGTGTGTGTGTGTGTGTGTGTGTGTGTGTGTGTGTGTGTGTGTCTGTGTGTCTGTGTGTGTGTCGTAGTGTATATTGGGGGAGATGGGGGTGAGACAAAAGAGTGAGTGTGTTATAGAGAGTAGGGATGGGATATGGGTGCTGCTGCTGCTAGCTTCTTCTACACATTTGTTTTTGTGTTTATTAATACTGTAAGTGCGTGTGCACAACCAAGCATGACGTGGCTCTCTTTCAACTGATTGGATGCGTGCGGCGCTAAGATATGATTGGCTATTCGCGGGTCGGTGAAAACCTTGATGGGGTTTTTTTTTTATGCGAATCCAACTCCTAATTTAAAATCGTACAGAAATGTTACAGCGCGATTAAAATCGAAATGGAAAAATTGTCCAGACAGTATTATGTCAGACAGTATGTCAAGTCACTCAGGAACTGATGTTGAAGTGATATTGAACTATGTACTGTAAGGTTGCTAGGAGACAAGAACAGTCATGCTTGAGTGTGTAAGGTTGCTAAGCGACAGGACGAGCCATGTCGCTATAGGAACAAGTTGTACATTAAGGGCACTGGACCAGAGATGCAGAGAGGAGGGGCTTATCCCACATCAATTATTCATAAGTAGACTTATGAATAATATAGTAGCTCTTGTGCAGGGCCCAAGAGAATAGTACATACATGGAGATGACCATGGAGGTGTGTGAATGGACAAGATGACTGACATTAAAGCATGCACATATGGTCTTAGAGAAACCCATGCATACAGACATACATCTCATAGGGATTTACCTGTCTGTGTCAAAGATGTGAATGTTAGCCAGTTCAAAGTCACACACAAAGAGAGAGAGAGAGAGAGAGAGAGAGAGAGAGAGAGAGAGAGAGAGAGAGAGAGAGAGAGAGAGAGAGAGAGAGAGAGAGAGAGAGAGAGAGAGAGAGAGAGACAGAGAGACAGAGAGACAGAGAGAGGGTGTGAGATATGTGGGGGAAATTATGTTTTTTGTATGTGTTGTAGTATGTAATAATGTGTTCTGATCATAGGTGTTTGGGTGTTTTTTATGTATACATGTTTTTTTATGCCTACTGCAAGTGTGTGTTTGTGTCCATCCAAGTGTGCGTACGTGCATGTGTGTGTGTGTTTTGGCCATTATTCCTCATAACACTGTATTATCTGAAAGAGCAGGACCATTATTCACACCATTAAAGAGCACGAGTAGCATGGACAGATGGAGAGGGGGGTAATAATCTAAGAAAGCCATTGCCCGTGTGTGTGTGTGTGTGTGTGTGTGTGTGTGTGTGTGTGTGTGTGTGTGTGTGTGTGTGTGTGTGTGTGTGTGTGTGTGTGTGTGTGTGTGTGTGTGTGTGTGTGTGTGTGTGTGTGCGTGCATGCGTGTGTGTGTGTGTGAGAGAGAGAGAGAGAGAGAGAGAGAGGATGGTAGTGCATCCAAAGCCCATTATATGCCATAAGCGATGCAGCTGATGGAGGCTCCGCTGCCCTTTTAGTCTGCAGTAAATTACCTTCATATTAAACCCTCTCTTCCTCATACACAGCCTCTTTACTGCTCACTCTCATCTCTCCCTTCTCTCTCTCTCTCTCTCTCTCTCTCTCTCTCTCTCTCTCTCGCTCTCTCTCTCGCTCTCCCTCATACTCAGCCTCTTTACTGCTCACTCTCATCTCTACCCTCTCTCTCTCTCTCTCTCTCTCTCTCTCTCTCTCTCTCTCTCTCTCTCTCTCTCGCTCTCCCTCATACTCAGCCTCTTTACTGCTCACCCTAATCTCCCCTCTCTTTCTCTCTCATCTCTCCTCTCCTCCTTCTCTTTCCCTCTCTCTCTCTCTCTCTCTCTCTCTCTCTCTCTCTCTCTCTCTCTCTCTCTCTCTCTCTCTCTCTCTCTCTCTCTCTCTCTCTCTCAAACACACTTACACACACACACGAGATCAGACAAACTCTCTCTCCTCTCTCTCAGACCAACTCTCTCTCCTCTTTTTATCTCTCTCTTTCTGTGCTTCACTGCTCTGTGTGCTCACTCTCATCTCTTTCTCTCTCTCTCTCCCCCCATACTGTCTCTCTGTTTTCTCTTGTTCTTTTCTCATTCTTGTTCCATATCTTGTTGTTTACTCTCTGCCCCCCCACCAACACACACACACACATCTCAATATCTGCCTGTGGAAGGCTTAAATTAAATCTATGGTCGATCTCTGAAGGGAAGCCGGTGGAACATGAAGGAATCGATCGGATGTGAGGAAGGGAGGAGGCAGAAGTCTTGGGCTTAATGTGTGAGAGAGAGAGAGAGAGAGAGAGAGAGAGAGAGAGAGAGAGAGAGAGAGAGAGAGAGAGAGAGAGAGAGAGAGAGAGAGAGAGAGAGAGAGAGGAGATAAATGGAGAGATAAATGTGAAGAGAGGGAGGGAGAGAGAGGTGTGTGTATGTGTGTGTGTGGGGCAGGGGGGGGGTGGATAGGCACTTTAGAATGAGAGGCACTCAGTGGTCCTGAAAGGAAACCTTCACAAATTAGGGGAGAGGAGGAGTGTGAGAGTAGAGGAGGGGAGAAGAGGAGACATGGAAGCCCTCTGAAATGAGAGGAGACAAAGAGGAGAGAGGCGGAGGGGAAAAGAGAAGGGATAGGGGAGGAGAAATGTTGAGTAGAGGAGGGGAGGAGAAGAGTACAGGATAAGATAGCCTTCTCAAAGGAGAGGAGAGGAAGAGGAGGATACGAGTAGAGAAGGGAGTGGGAGTGGAGCCTGAGGAGTGGAAGAGTAGAAGAGGGGAGAAGAGTAGATATGGAAGTCCTCTGGAGTGAGAGGAGAGGAAATGAAGAGGGGAGAAGAGGAGAGGAGGAGGATGGGAAGAGAGAAGGGAGTAGGAATGGAGGAAAGGGGATTGGGAAAAAAGAGGACATGAGTCAGAACCCTCTGTAGGGCCCGCAGCATCAATACATATTATAATTTTGTTGGGGCTTTCTTTGCCTTTATTTGACCAAATAGTTTGAGAGGAAAGAGGACAGTAATGGAAGAGACGGGAGAGGATGGCGAAATGACTTGGGGCCGGAATCGAACCCGGATCGCCAGGAATCGAACCCGGATTGCCAGCGTACCAGTCAGTGCCCTAGCCAATTGAGCCCCACGACTGGGGTCGGCCTATTTACTCTTCGCTTAAAACTCTTTGCTTAAACGACATCGGAACAAGATTGTTGTGACGTTATGGGAGTCTTGCAACAGATCAAGACTTTGCCATTACCATTTTGGTGGCAATATGGTTATAACAGGTGCTCTGTGCAAAGGGGTGCATGGATTTTTAGTTCGTTAGTAACAGCGAATGATATGGTGTGTTAGAATAGACTATAGCTATAGAATGTTTATGGTATAGTATAAAGAAGGAAAGTCAATGGACCCATTAAACAGTGTCACTACATCCCATCGCTTTCAAGCGAGGAGAGAAAGAGAGGGATGAGGATGAGGAAGTAAACATGCACAGGAGATAGGGAAGGCGAGGAGAGCTGTGGGAGAGGAAATGAGCTGATAGTAGAGCATAGAAAGGAATAAAAGGAGAGGAGGAAGGAGAACAGTAGAGCAGGAGGAGAGGAGGAGAAAGAGGACAGAAAAGAAACATGAGAAGAGGAGATGATGAGGATGAGAGGAGAACAATAGACCAGAAGGAGAGGAGGAGAAAGACGATGGAAAAGAAAGATGAGAGGAGGAGAAGAGGATGGGAGGAGAACAGTAGAGCAGGAGGAGATTAGGAGAAAGAAGAAGAGGAGAAGATGAGGATGAGAGGAGAAGAGAAAAGGGTAGAGCAGTAGGGAAGAAATAAGAAAAGTAGAGCATAAGCTCATGAGGAGAAGGAAAGAAATTGTATGATGATGACGCGGAGTGGTAGAAAGAAGAAGAGATGATGGAAAAAGAGGAGGAAGAGAAGAGAGGAGATGGCAGAAACAAGATGAGCAAAAATGCACTGGACAACAGGAGGAACATGATCGTGGACACGAGAAAAGGGGAAGAGC